>NC_042996.1:4218146-4340646 GCF_901001165.1 Salmo trutta
TCTGGCAGGCTAGGTCTGTAAGCTGCTGATACAGGAAGTTCAAGAGGACGTTTATACGAGCCACTGAGCTGACACCCAGTATTTTCCGCTCAACAACGTTTTAAACCATGTCTCAAATTAGCAGAGAGCTGATCCAGGGTGAGTCTGTGCGTATATGTGTGTGTGTATCTACATTTCTCTCTTTTTCTTTCTGTGTGTATGTGTGTGGGTGTTACTGTATTTGTGTGTCACTGTGTGTGTGTGCGTGTGCATGTGTGTGTCAGTGCATGTGTGTTTCAGAGACCCGGTAGCTCTTACAAGGCCCCTGGTAATGAGAAGCAGGCCGACCTGGTTACTCTAACAAGTTCTGAGATATTATATAATGGTCTAGCCCTGAATGCTGATTGGCTCACAGCCGTGGTATATCAGACTGTATACCATGGGTATGACAAAGCATTTCATTCTACTGCTAATTACGTTGGTAACCAGTTTATAATAGCAATAAGGCACCTTGGGTGGTTGTGGTATATGGCCAATATACCACGGCTAAGGGCTGTATGCAGGCACTCTGCTTTGCGTTGTGCGAAGAACAGTCCTTAGCCGTGGTATATTGGCCATATACCACACCTCCTCATGCCTTATTGCTTAATTATACACTTGCTTTGGAAGGTTCTAGTCTATTTAATGACATTCTATTAATTTGATGTTTTGTGCCAATGTTCTATTTCAGCAGATAACTTTCCCTCCACTGAAACCCACAAGAAGCAACGCTATGGTGCAGAGTAGGAGTGCTGATCTAGGATCAGGTCCCCTTGTCCATGATCTAAAAGGCAAAACTGACACCAGATCAGCACTCCTACTGCGAGAAATGTGTCTGCACAATAGCACTGGCATATCGGTCAGTACATAAACTGACTGAATGAACTGTAAATGAAAATCAACAAAGCCACTATAGTTGATATACAGTGTAGTATCCTTCCCCATACACACTGGTCTACCATGCTGGATTTGTCACCATTGAATAAAATGTGTGGGTAAGCTGGTTTATCCCTGCAGATACACCCATTGAGATAATAACAATTAGGCTTCTCTGGGGAGGGAAGGAGCGAGGGAGGGGGAAAGAGAGAGAGAAACAGTGGAGAGAGAGAGAGAGGGAAATACAGACAGACAGAGAAACAAACCAATATATATATAGAGAGGGAGAGAGTGAAAGAGAGAGAAAGAGATAGAGAGACAAAAAGAGAGCGAGACAGAGATACAGAGAGAGAGACAGAGATACAGAGAGAGAGAGAGCGAGAAAGAGAGAAAGAGAGAGAGAGAAAGAGAGAGAGAAAGAGAGAGAGAGAGAGAAAGAGAGCGAAAGAGAGAGACAGAGAGAGAGAGAGAGAGAGAGAGAAAGAGAAAGAGAGAGAGATACAGAGAGAGAGAGCGAGAGAGAGCGAGAGAGAGCAAGAGAGACAGAGACAGAGACAGAGAGAGAGAGACAGAGAGAAAGAGAGAGAGAGACAGAGAGAGAGAGAGAGAGCGAGAGAGAGAGAGAGAGAGAGAGAGAGAGAGAGAGAGAGAGAGAGAGAGAGAGAGAGTCGGGTCAGGGTGGGGCAGGTGGATCCAGGATGATGTCATAGGTCTCCCTGTATTGTGTGTTTGGAGGGATTAGTGTGCCGGGGCAGCTGGGGGATTCAGGACACATCAGCAGCTTTCAACCAACATGGCGAGCGGGGGCCATGTCCCCAGAGACCCGTCATTACAGAAGAGAGAGGAGAGGGGGAGGGGTGGAGGGGGAAGGAGAGGCAAGGATGGAGGGATGATGACTATTATTCAAATAGGAGAGAAGAAGAGGTACAGTACAGGACTGCGACAGAGGTAGATACAGAGTGGGGTAGAGAGGGTAGAATAACACTATACCAGGGTAGAGTATTAGCCATTCGCTATGGAACAGGGCACTTTTCAATTGTTGAATAGAAATGTCAGTTAAACTCCTCAGTTAAACTGAATTGGTACCAACCCTGCTGTTCTGCAATTCTACTCTATTGTTAACACCCATTAATGCAGGACTTGAATGAACTGGAATTCTAATTGAGTCTACATCTTCTGTTCACCTTGTACCTGACTGCTGTTCCTCTTTTCAGACAGACACAGAGAGAATGTCCCCTCTACCCTCCGGCTGTATCGTTCAGCGGGCTGAAACCCCCACAGAGGGAGGGCCGGACGGGGAAAAGAACAACAATGTGTCTGTCCCAGTGATGACATGGGTGCCTGGACTGCATGTGACACATGACACGCTCTCATTGAGCAACGGAAACATGACGTAAGGGTCACTGCCAGACAACGAAAGAGAGAGAGAGAGAGAGAGAGAGAGAGAGAGAGAGAGAGAGAGAGAGAGAGAGAGAGAGAGAGAGAGAGAGAGAGAGAGAAATTATGAGAAATAGAGATTCCTCTTACCATCTAGGGACAACCTGGTTTGAACTTAATCTGTGAGGCCTATTCAATCAGAACTGGTGGGATTGAATGGACTGATTGAATAGCTAGAAACCTCATTCTGGGTTTCTGGCTATTTCAAAATGTGTTCATTTAGACATATCCTCCCAACCTCTTTACGATTTAGTATTAAATAAAGCCGTCTTTATTCAACCCATATTCAAGCATTTTATCACGGCTCTGTCCGTTATAAACTCTGTCAGTGGTAACCTCCACTCTCCTGTGTGTGTGTCTTCAGCTGTGTGTGTGTCTTCAGCTGTGTGTGTGTCTTCAGCTGTGTGTGTGTGTTCAGTTGAGATAATGATGGATGTGGCAACTCTAGACAGCAGGCTGAGCTGAGGCCACGCCCCAGGGGCCAACCCAATGCATGATAGGACTGATGGCTCGCGGCATGTTTGAGTCAATTCAGGCCACTGATGTCAAAAGCACAGAGTTGCCGTGCCAATCAACACAACACTAATAGCACTCTCAACTCAGATGGGAATTGTGGGGAAAGCTCAAGATACTGACGGTAAAAGTGGTCAGAGTACCCAGACTGACTTTGAAGTGGGTTGTTTCAGGCTATTTCCAGTGTTTCTGTGGAGTTCATCCAGAAGGTGGGGAGACATTGGATACCTGGAAACAAATGTCTTTAAAAAAATGTCTACTATGTCTTGTTATGTGTGTATCAGAGAGGGTGTGAGGGACTGGTCTGTCACACGCAGCTATTTACTCATTGTGTAAGCAGTGGAGTTCAAATGAGTGTACATCCATCCATCAGATTTGACTGGTAGGCTGTTACTAAAATATCATGTACTAGGAGACTAGAGAAAGGATGTCAACAAGAGCTGTGTTTCACAAACCACTTTTCAAACTGCTGGGTCGGCGCTTTCTGGTTGTTTTTAGAGAGTAGGAAGGCCTCAGTGTCAAGGTTCTCTAGTCTACGTCTATGGTGTTTCCCAAACCATTGTAAAAATACCTCCCGGCCGTTCCATGTATTTCATCTGTTCCAGTACAAGCACACCTCAGCTAATGTTTGATATTTATCTGGCTAGGTGTGCTTGTACTGCAATAGATGAAATATGTTGAACTGGCAGAGGGTACTCGAGGAGAGGTTTGGGAAACACCATAGACGTAGACTAGTGAACGTTGACACTGAGGCCTTCCTACTCTCTAAAAACAACCAGAAAGTGCCGAGCCGGCAGTTTTGAGGAAGTGAGAATATGATGTAGAACTGTTTCTGTCACACAGCAGCAGTTTCCTCACACTCATAACAACACTGAATGAGAATCACATTTTGGTAGCATTCCACTCCTCAAGAGTCGCTCCAATTATAAATAACACAATTTTACATAAACACCTTTTATGAGGTCTAGTAAGTTCAAGGAGGGCTTGTTTTGATTAAAGTGATTTGCGTGTGTGTGTCCGTGCATGTGTGTAACCACGTTGAAAACTTCATAGTGAGTGAGAGACAAGTGATACTATCACAGGGTTCCACTTCCTCTCCACAGGACCATCTTCCTGTTGTGTTGCCATGGCGCTCCACACAAAGACAGACAAGTTATTCACCTCCAGGAAGCCATAAATAAGTGATTGGCAAGTGGCTTAATCAGCCCCCCCGGGTTGCCTGGCAATTCCACAGCCGACTATAAATAACTCATTACGCTAATTATCCCATGTGTGCGCAAACAACCAGGTTAGTGCAAACACACTCAAGCATGACTCTGGGTCTGCTATTGACGAGCCACATGGTCGCCTATCAAGCTAGCTAGCCCCTGCCAAGACAATGGTGCAAAGCTGCGAGTTTGACACTGCTTCCTGCTAACTTTTGGTTCATTCCCTAATCAAAGCCAAAAGAGCTGCCTATCAAGCAAGATCTCTCATGTCAAAGGGCTATGTCGCTAAGATCCTTTAAGGTGCCAGGGCAATAGGACAAAGCAACAGTTTGACCCAAAATGGCCACCTATCAAGCAACCTTCCTCCTTTCAGAGCACTGATGTTGTTTTTACTGCTTTCTGCTAGTTCATTAAAAACACTTTCAGCCAAAATGTCCGCCTTCAAGTTGGGCTCCTAATAATAAACTGCGCTGCTGCTGGGTGTGAGGGTGATCCGTTGTGACACGGGCCAATCAGAGCTCTATAAAGAGTGACAGGCATCCCACGGAGAGTTTGACACCTATCAATACCGCTCTCTTCACTGTGATGAGAGAGCCTGCCTGCCCGGGAGCGACAAGGGATTACTGATGGCACTCGAGTGGAGGTTTGGAGAAAGAGACTGCTCTCAAGAGACGCAACTAAGATGTAGTACTTTCTTAATGAAAGCCAGTGTACCTTGACTTCTCCTCTTTACTCTTTCCGTCAATAGCACTCTAGCATCCATCATCCAGCATCCATCCATCCGTCTCTCCGTCCGTTCCGAAGGGTGGTGCGTCTGAAAGTTCTTAATGACAGGAAGTGCTGACAGGAAACATGGTTCAAGGGGAGCCGTGACGTCGACGATGGGAGGGTGCAGTGTTTTACGAGGACGCTGTCATGACACTGCTATTATTGTCTAGTTCCGCTATTGACCCAACAAAATGGACACAAACGCAGTGTAGGGAAACACAGAGCACAGCAGATATAAAGGCGTCACACACGTAGTACTGTGGACTAATGGACGCAAGGGGAGCAAGACGTCGACTTATTGCGTCGGTGCATTTATCTAGAGCATACACCCAAAGGAATGCTGCCACAACCAAATGAAAAGCAGTTCCTGGTAAAGAACCTTTTAGTGGCGCTTATAGTGGGAAAGTGGCTGTTCCTCCCATTCCCTAGCATCCAGGAGAGTAGTGAGTCTTAGAGTACAGCTATTATGGATCACTAGCACTAATGCTAGCCCCTCTCTCCACGCTCCCTCCCCAATTATCATCATCCCTCCCTGAAAACACTTCAAAATAAATACCAGACTATGTATAGGTCTGAAACTGCATCAATCAGTCCTCTTTGAGATAGGCCAACGAGTTGTATTGTGCTGTTTCTACGCCTCCAGGCAGGGAGTTTTAGGGTGTTTGTGGATAGGTTTGGCTTAATGAACCAAAGATTGTACCAATGGTACAGGGGTACATCTACGGAATACATTGAGAGGTTTTAAGGATTTAAGAGGTTTTAATATTCTAGACCCATTAGGTGCTCAAATGTAATTGTTTAGGGGAAACAAGCAGATTTTAGCATAGGTAGTAGTGTATGTTGTCTTGAAGGGGTCACGTTTAGAAGCTATATTTATATTACTCTATAAAACCAATGAAAAAATTGTCTTGAGTTAAATCATCCGGATAAAAAATAGTTTCAATAAAACCTGAAGTGTTTGAAGGATCCTTTACAGCGATATTAAATAACTGTCAAATAACAGTGCTACAATATGCCTGTCTTGTTGAAAAACACATCGTCTCGACCCTATCACAACCCAACAATTTACCCACTCATCTGGAACCAATCACAGCTCTGTATTATACTGGTATTGACAGACAGAAGGCACAGAGTCAAACTGGTATTGACAGAAGGTACAGAGTCATACTGGTATTGACAGAAGGTACAGAGTCATACTGGTATTGACAGACAGAAGGTACAGAGTCATACTGGTATTGACAGAAGGTACAGAGTCATACTGGTATTGACAGAAGGTACAGAGTCATACTAGTATTGACAGACAGAAGGCACAGAGTTATACTGTTATTGACAGACAGAAGGCACAGAGTCAAACTGGTATTGACAGACAGAAGGTACAGAGTCATACTGGTATTGACAGACACACAGAGTCATACTGGTATTGACAGACAGAAGGTACAGAGTCATACTGGTATTGACAGAAGGTACAGAGTCATACTAGTATTGACAGACAGAAGGCACAGAGTTATACTGTTATTGACAGACAGAAGGCACAGAGTCAAACTGGTATTGACAGACAGAAGGTACAGAGTCATACTGGTATTGACAGACACACAGAGTCACACTGGTATTGACAGACAAAAGGTACAGAGTCATACTGGTATTGACAGAAGGTACAGAGTCATACTGGTATTGACAGACAGAAGGTACAGAGTCATACTGGTATTGACAGAAGGTACAGAGTCATACTGGTATTGACAGACAAAAGGTACAGAGTCATACTGGTATTGACAGAAGGTACAGAGTCATACTGGTATTGACAGACAAAAGGTACAGAGTCATACTGGTATTGACAGACACACAGAGTCACACTGGTATTGACAGAAGGTACAGAGTCATACTAGTATTGACAGACAAAAGGTACAGAGTCATACTGGTATTGACAGACACACAGAGTCACACTGGTATTGACAGACACACAGAGTCATACTGGTATTGACAGACACACAGAGTCATACTGGTATTGACAGACAAAAGGTACAGAGTCATACTGGTATTGACAGACACACAGAGTCACACTGGTATTGACAGACACACAGAGTCATACTGGTATTGACAGACAAAAGGTACAGAGTCATACTGGTATTGACAGAAGGTACAGAGTCATACTGGTATTGACAGACAGAAGGTACAGAGTCATACTGGTATTGACAGAAGGTACAGAGTCATACTAGTATTGACAGACAGAAGGTACAGAGTCATACTGGTATTGACAGAAGGTACAGAGTCATACTGGTATTGACAGACAGAAGGTACAGAGTCATACTGGTATTGACAGAAGGTACAGAGTCATACTGGTATTGACAGACAGAAGGTACAGAGTCATACTGGTATTGACAGACAGAAGGTACAGAGTCATACTGGTATTGACAGACACACAGAGTCACACTGGTATTGACAGACAGAAGGTACAGAGTCATACTGGTATTAACAGACACACAGAGTCATACTGGTATTGACAGACAAAAGGTACAGAGTCATCGGCATGACAACGGCCTTAGTATTCTAATTTATACAAGACATCCGTCATATGTGCTGTGCAGTGAAATTATATTGTCAGTGTTCCAAATTACACCCTATCCCAAATGTAGTGCACTACTTTTGACCAGGACCTAAAGTAGTGCACTATACATTTATAGGGAATAGGGTGCCATTTGGGATGCATCCATAGCTTCCCCCGGCCTTATTTTCAGAATGGCACACAGCCCAACAGAGAAATATCAATGTAGTCTTATTAATAGCCAAGGCAAGTGGACGAATAATTATCCAACCATACCGGATGACTTTATTACACCAAGCTGGCGGTAAACATACCACAAACATCACACAACTTATGAATAAACATCATATTCATAGCCAGGGTTACCAATCGTTGTGACTGTGTGGTTTGTGAAATATAGCTCCTAAATACTATTGTAGACTGAAAGATTAAAAGGGAGAATTCAACAGTCGGCACGAACATGAACTGTATCTTAAACGTGCTCTTCTTGGAGGTATAGCCCAGTCATGACCATAAAAGCAGTTTCTCGCAAAGTTGCACAAATATTTCCATTTGATGTTTATCAAAGGGAGTACAAAAAAGCTGGGGGTTCGGGGGGTTGGATGAGAAACCAAAACCAAGCGTAGGGATTTCCTCTGCTCTTGCCAAATATGGTCTCGTTGCTATAAATAAGCATTTTCCACCCCTTGGTGAGCTTGTGCCACCAGTCAGTAGTTTTGGGCAGAGGGTCCCAGTTCAGTCGGAGGGTCTATCAAAAACATATCTCCCGGGGGGGGGGGGGGGGGGGGGGGGGTCACTGACCTTAGCCTTAATCTCCCAGCATGCATTAGGATCTCCCACCGTGCAGTCGACCACGTTCGCCATCTGGCACCACCACTGCCTTCCCAGGGTGCACAGCAGTACACACACAAAGCACCATGGGAGCAAGGAGGAGGATGCAGAGGAGGGAAACAAAGAGCGGTTGGCTTTGATGGAGGGGGGATGGAGGTAGAGAAGGAGGAGGAGGAATGGGGGAAGAGGGGAGGATGAGGGAACGGGGGAGGATGGGTACATGTCCCAAAAAGGACTGCCTGTTTGGAAGAAAAGAGAAAACAGTCATCAAAGGGTAATAGGCTCCTTCATGACAGGAGAGATAGCTGGTTATAGCTTTTCATCTGGTCAATGTTATACACATTTGAAGTGACAACATATCAAATCTCCTTCAGATATTATGGAGACAGAAGAGAACGGGGGTCTTGCTGTCAGCAGTGTAATCCAAAGGGTTTTTGTTAGAGGTGATGGGTGTGTCATATAGGTGAGAACCTCTGCCAGTGGAAATAGAGATGAATGAACACACACACACACACACACACACACACACACACACACACACACACACACACACACACACACACACGTGACTTCGATGATGTCATTGCAACTCTCTCTATCTCTCCCTCCCCGTCTCTAACCCACACACAGCTTATGACTTTGCAAAGGGCTGACAAAATACTGTAAACCATTGCCCAGATGTCAAATCTTGGTGCAGGGCATTTGTACCAGAACATTCTGTGTTTTGTAGGAAACTAGGAAGAACAGAATAGCACATTTCCATAAAGGGTGCAAAACCACAGCTTTTTTCACTTAGCCTGTATCTGTAACACATTTGCAATTTTGTGTTTTTCCAAAATAAAACAATGAAAAACCCGGTTTCCATCAACACTGAATTCTCTCTGTGTGGTGTGTGCTCTTCTGTCTTCACACCAGGAGGGAAAAGGCTGTGTGTGTATGGTGTGTGCTCTTCTGTCTTCACACCAGGAGGGAAAAGGCTGTGTGTGTATGGTGTGTGCTCTTCTGTCTTCACACCAGGAGGGAAAAGACTGTGTGTGTATGGTGTGTGCTCTTCTGTCTTCACACCAGGAGGGAAAAGACTGTGTGTGTATGGTGTGTGCTCTTCTGTCTTCACACCAGGAGGGAAAAGGCTGTGTGTGTATGGTGTGTGCTCTTCTGTCTTCACACCAGGAGGGAAAAGGCTGTGTGTGTATGGTGTGTGCTCTTCTGTCTTCACACCAGGAGGGAAAAGACTGTGTGTGTATGGTGTGTGCTCTTCTGTCTTCACACCAGGAGGGAAAAGACTGTGTGTGTATGGTGTGTGCTCTTCTGTCTTCACACCAGGAGGGAAAAGACTGTGTGTGTATGGTGTGTGCTCTTCTGTCTTCACACCAGGAGGGAAAAGACTGTGTGTGTATGGTGTGTGCTCTTCTGTCTTCACACCAGGAGGGAAAAGACTGTGTGTGTATGGTGTGTGCTCTTCTGTCTTCACACCAGGAGGGAAAAGACTGTGTGTGTATGGTGTGTGCTCTTCTGTCTTCACACCAGGAGGGAAAAGGCTGTGTGTGTATGGTGTGTGCTCTTCTGTCTTCACACCAGGAGGGAAAAGACTGTGTGTGTATGGTGTGTGCTCTTCTGTCTTCACACCAGGAGGGAAAAGACTGTGTGTGTATGGTGTGTGCTCTTCTGTCTTCACACCAGGAGGGAAAAGACTGTGTGTGTATGGTGTGTGCTCTTCTGTCTTCACACCAGGAGGGAAAAGACTGTGTGTGTATGGTGTGTGCTCTTCTGTCTTCACACCAGGAGGGAAAAGGCTGTGTGTGTATGGTGTGTGCTCTTCTGTCTTCACACCAGGAGGGAAAAGACTGTGTGTGTATGGTGTGTGCTCTTCTGTCTTCACACCAGGAGGGAAAAGACTGTGTGTGTATGGTGTGTGCTCTTCTGTCTTCACACCAGGAGGGAAAAGGCTGTGTGTGTATGGTGTGTGCTCTTCTGTCTTCACACCAGGAGGGAAAAGACTGTGTGTGTATGGTGTGTACTCTTCTGTCTTCACACCAGGAGGGAAAAGACTGTGTGTGTATGGTGTGTGCTCTTCTGTCTTCACACCAGGAGGGAAAAGGCTGTGTGTGTATGGTGTGTGCTCTTCTGTCTTCACACCAGGAGGGAAAAGACTGTGTGTGTATGGTGTGTGCTCTTCTGTCTTCACACCAGGAGGGAAAAGACTGTGTGTGTATGGTGTGTACTCTTCTGTCTTCACACCAGGAGGGAAAAGACTGTGTGTGTATGGTGTGTACTCTTCTGTCTTCACACCAGGAGGGAAAAGGCTGTGTGTGTATGGTGTGTGCTCTTCTGTCTTCACACCAGGAGGGAAAAGACTGTGTGTGTATGGTGTGTACTCTTCTGTCTTCACACCAGGAGGGAAAAGGCTGTGTGTGTATGGTGTGTACTCTTCTGTCTTCACATCAGGAGGGAAAAGACTGTGTGTGTATGGTGTGTGCTCTTCTGTCTTCACATCAGGAGGGAAAAGGCTGTGTGTGTATGGTGTGTGCTCTTCTGTCTTCACACCAGGAGGGAAAAGGCTGTGTGTGTATGGTGTGTGCTCTTCTGTCTTCACACCAGGAGGGAAAAGGCTGTGTGTGTATGGTGTGTGCTCTTCTGTCTTCACACCAGGAGGGAAAAGACTGTGTGTGTATGGTGTGTGCTCTTCTGTCTTCACACCAGGAGGGAAAAGGCTGTGTGTGTATGGTGTGTGCTCTTCTGTCTTCACACCAGGAGGGAAAAGGCTGTGTGTGTATGGTGTGTGCTCTTCTGTCTTCACATCAGGAGGGAAAAGACTGTGTGTGTATGGTGTGTGCTCTTCTGTCTTCACACCAGGAAGGAAAAGGCTGTGTGTGTATGGTGTGTGCTCTTCTGTCTTCACACCAGGAGGGAAAAGACTGTGTGTGTATGGTGTGTGCTCTTCTGTCTTCACACCAGGAGGGAAAAGGCTGTGTGTGTATGGTGTGTGCTCTTCTGTCTTCACACCAGGAGGGAAAAGGCTGTGTGTGTATGGTGTGTGCTCTTCTGTCTTCACACCAGGAGGGAAAAGGCTGTGTGTGTATGGTGTGTGCTCTTCTGTCTTCACACCAGGAAGGAAAAGGCTGTGTGTGTATGGTGTGTGCTCTTCTGTCTTCACATCAGGAGGGAAAAGACTGTGTGTGTATGGTGTGTGCTCTTCTGTCTTCACATCAGGAGGGAAAAGACTGTGTGTGTATGGTGTGTGCTCTTCTGTCTTCACACCAGGAGGGAAAAGGCTGTGTGTGTATGGTGTGTGCTCTTCTGTCTTCACACCAGGAGGGAAAAGACTGTGTGTGTATGGTGTGTGCTCTTCTGTCTTCACACCAGGAGGGAAAAGACTGTGTGTGTATGGTGTGTGCTCTTCTGTCTTCACACCAGGAAGGAAAAGGCTGTGTGTGTGTGTGTGTGCTCTTCTGTCTTCACACCAGGAGGGAAAAGTGTGTGTGTGTGTGTGTGTGTGTGTGTGTGTGTGTGTGTGTGTGTGTGTGTGTGTGTGTGTGTGTGTGCGTTAGTGAGCATGTGAGTGTGTGTACGTGTGTATATCTCACATAACATTTGGGGTTCAAGTTACTGCTTGGAAACCTCAGACACCAGGAAACAAGCAGAATAATACCAACACACTTCGCCACACAGTGTTTCATCGCCTGATATTTTTTACACTATTCTTCTTCCTATTCCCTGCCTGTGAAGGCTATTCCCTGCCTGTGAAGGCTATTCCCTGCCTGTGAAGGCCTCACAGTTACAGAGGATCAGATTTTTAGACAGACCAATTTTCGACAAGATTCGTCCAATATAGCCCAGCATTGTATCAATTTACCTCAGATGGAGGACGCCTTTTCTTAGTCACAGTTTGACAAGCCGTCAGACACCTGGCTAGGTGCTGCACCACAGAGATGTAGAGAGGGAAGAGGGGATGGAGAAAGCACCTGGCTAGGTGCTGCACCACAGAGATGTAGAGAGGGAAGAGGGGATGGAGAAAGCACCTGGCTAGGTGCTGCACCACAGAGATGTAGAGAGGGAAGAGGGGATGGAGAAAGCACCTGGCTAGGTGCTGCACCACAGAGATGTAGAGAGGGAAGAGGGGATGGAGAAAGCACCTGGCTAGGTGCTGCACCACAGAGATGTAGAGAGGGAAGAGGGGATGGAGAAAGCACCTGGCTAGGTGCTGCACCACAGAGATGTAGAGAGGGAAGAGGGGATGGAGAAAGCACCTGGCTAGGTGCTGCACCACAGAGATGTAGAGAGGGAAGAGGGGATGGAGAAAGCACCTGGCTAGGTGCTGCACCACAGAGATGTAGAGAGGGAAGAGGGGATGGAGAAAGCACCTGGCTAGGTGCTGCACCACAGAGATGTAGAGAGGGAAGAGGGGATGGAGAAAGCACCTGGCTAGGTGCTGCACCACAGAGATGTAGAGAGGGAAGAGGGGATGGAGAAAGCACCTGGCTAGGTGCTGCACCACAGAGATGTAGAGAGGGAAGAGGGGATGGAGAAAGCACCTGGCTAGGTGCTGCACCACAGAGATGTAGAGAGGGAAGAGGGGATGGAGAAAGCACCTGGCTAGGTGCTGCACCACAGAGATGTAGAGAGGGAAGAGGGGATGGAGAAAGCACCTGGCTAGGTGCTGCACCACAGAGATGTAGAGAGGGAAGAGGGGATGGAGAAAGCACCTGGCTAGGTGCTGCACCACAGAGATGTAGAGAGGGAAGAGGGGATGGAGAAAGCACCTGGCTAGGTGCTGCACCACAGAGATGTAGAGAGGGAAGAGGGGATGGAGAAAGCACCTGGCTAGGTGCTGCACCACAGAGATGTAGAGAGGGAAGAGGGGATGGAGAAAGCACCTGGCTAGGTGCTGCACCACAGAGATGTAGAGAGGGAAGAGGGGATGGAGAAAGCACCTGGCTAGGTGCTGCACCACAGAGATGTAGAGAGGGAAGAGGGGATGGAGAAAGCACCTGGCTAGGTGCTGCACCACAGAGATGTAGAGAGGGAAGAGGTGATGGAGAAAGCACCTGGCTAGGTGCTGCACCACAGAGATGTAGAGAGGGAAGAGGGGATGGAGAAAGCACCTGGCTGAGAAAGCACCTGGCTAGGTGCTGCACCACAGAGATGTAGAGAGGGAAGAGGGGATGGAGAAAGCACCTGGCTAGGTGCTGCACCACAGAGATGTAGAGAGGGAAGAGGGGATGGAGAAAGCACCTGGCTAGGTGCTGCACCACAGAGATGTAGAGAGGGAAGAGGGGATGGAGAAAGCACCTGGCTAGGTGCTGCACCACAGAGATGTAGAGAGGGAAGAGGGGATGGAGAAAGCACCTGGCTAGGTGCTGCACCACAGAGATGTAGAGAGGGAAGAGGGGATGGAGAAAGCACCTGGCTAGGTGCTGCACCACAGAGATGTAGAGAGGGAAGAGGGGATGGAGAAAGCACCTGGCTAGGTGCTGCACCACAGAGATGTAGAGAGGGAAGAGGGGATGGAGAAAGCACCTGGCTAGGTGCTGCACCACAGAGATGTAGAGAGGGAAGAGGGGATGGAGAAAGCACCTGGCTAGGTGCTGCACCACAGAGATGTAGAGAGGGAAGAGGGGATGGAGAAAGCGGGAAGAATAAGAAGAGGCACATACCCTCTTAACACACAGGCTCTCCTCTTAACACACAGGCTCTCCTCTTAACACACAGGCTCTCCTCTTAACACACAGGCTCTCCTCTTAACACACGGGCTCTCCACTTACACACGGCCTCTCCACTTAACACAGCAGGCTCTCCTCTTAACACACGGCCTCTCCTCTTAACACACGGCCTCATCCTCTTAACACACAGGCCTCCTCTTAACACACGGGCTCTCCCTCTTAACACACAGGCTCTCCTCTTAACACACGGCTCTCCTCTTAACACACAGGCTCTCCTCTTAACACACAGGCTCTCCTCTTAACACACAGGCTCTCCTCTTAACACACAGGCTCTCCTCTTAACACACAGGCTCTCCTCTTAACACACAGGCTCTCCTCTTAACACACAGGCTCTCCTCTTAACACACAGGCTCTCCTCTTAACACACAGGCTCTCCTCTTAACACACAGGCTCTCCTCTTAACACACAGGCTCTCCTCTTAACACACGGGCTCTCCACTTAACACACAGCCTCTCCACTTAACACACAGGCTCTCCTCTTAACACACGGCCTCTCCTCTTAACACACGGCCTCTCCTCTTAACACACAGGCTCTCCTCTTAACACACGGCCTCTCCTCTTAACACACAGGCTCTCCTCTTAACACACAGGCTCTCCTCTTAACACACAGGCTCTCCTCTTAACACACGGCCTCTCCCCTTAACACACAGGCTCTCCTCTTAACACACGGCCTCTCCTCTTAACACACGGCCTCTCCTCTTAACACACGGGCTCTCCTCTTAACACACGGGCTCTCCTCTTAACACACAGGCTCTCCTCTTAACACACAGGCTCTCCTCTTAACACACAGGCTCTCCTCTTAACACACAGGCTCTCCTCTTAACACACAGGCTCTCCTCTTAACACACAGGCTCTCCTCTTAACACACAGGCTCTCCTCTTAACACACAGGCTCTCCTCTTAACACACAGGCTCTCCTCTTAACACACAGGCTCTCCTCTTAACACACGGGCTCTCCACTTAACACACGGCCTCTCCACTTAACACACAGGCTCTCCTCTTAACACACGGCCTCTCCTCTTAACACACGGCCTCTCCTCTTAACACACGGCCTCTCCTCTTAACACACAGGCTCTCCTCTTAACACACGGCCTCTCCTCTTAACACACAGGCTCTCCTCTAACACACAGGCTCTCCTCTTAACACACAGGCTCTCCTCTTAACACACGGCCTCTCCTCTTAACACACAGGCTCTCCTCTTAACACACGGCCTCTCCTCTTAACACACAGGCTCTCCTCTTAACACACAGGCTCTCCTCTTAACACACAGGCTCTCCTCTTAACACACGGGCCTCTCCTCTTAACACACAGGCTCTCCACTTAACACACGGCCTCTCCTCTTAACACACAGGCTCTCCTCTTAACACACAGGCTCTCCTCTTAACACACAGGCTCCCCTCTTAACACACAGGCTCTCCTCTTAACACACAGGCTCTCCTCTTAACACACAGGCTCTCCTCTTAACACACAGGCTCTCCTCTTAACACACGGGCTCTCCACTTAACACACGGCCTCTCCACTTAACACACAGGCTCTCCTCTTAACACACGGCCTCTCCTCTTAACACACGGCCTCTCCTCTTAACACACGGGCTCTCCTCTTAACACACGGGCTCTCCTCTTAACACACAGGCTCTCCTCTTAACACACAGGCTCTCCTCTTAACACACAGGCTCTCCTCTTAACACACAGGCTCTCCTCTTAACACACAGGCTCTCCTCTTAACACACAGGCTCTCCTCTTAACACACAGGCTCTCCTCTTAACACACAGGCTCTCCTCTTAACACACAGGCTCTCCTCTTAACACACAGGCTCTCCTCTTAACACACGGGCTCTCCTCTTAACACACAGGCTCTCCTCTTAACACACAGGCTCTCCTCTTAACACACGGGCTCTCCACTTAACACACGGCCTCTCCACTTAACACACAGGCTCTCCTCTTAACACACGGCCTCTCCTCTTAACACACGGCCTCTCCTCTTAACACACAGGCTCTCCTCTTAACACACGGCCTCTCCTCTTAACACACAGGCTCTCCTCTTAACACACAGGCTCTCCTCTTAACACACAGGCTCTCCTCTTAACACACGGCCTCTCCTCTTAACACACAGGCTCTCCTCTTAACACACGGCCTCTCCTCTTAACACACAGGCTCTCCACTTAACACACGGCCTCTCCTCTTAACACACAGGCTCTCCTCTTAACACACAGGCTCTCCTCTTAACACACGGGCTCTCCTCTTAAAACACAGGCTCTCCTCTTAACACACAGGCTCTCCTCTTAACACACAGTCTCTCCTCTTAACACACAGGCTCTCCTCTTAACACACAGGCTCTCCTCTTAACACACAGGCTCTCCTCTTAACACACAGGCTCTCCTCTTAACACACAGGCTCTCCTCTTAACACACGGGCTCTCCTCTTAACACACAGGCTCTCCTCTTAACACACGGGCTCTCCACTTAACACACGGCCTCTCCACTTAACACACAGGCTCTCCTCTTAACACACGGCCTCTCCTCTTAACACACGGCCTCTCCTCTTAACACACAGGCTCTCCTCTTAACACACGGCCTCTCCTCTTAACACACAGGCTCTCCTCTTAACACACAGGCTCTCCTCTTAACACACAGGCTCTCCTCTTAACACACGGCCTCTCCTCTTAACACACAGGCTCTCCTCTTAACACACGGCCTCTCCTCTTAACACACAGGCTCTCCTCTTAACACACAGGCTCTCCTCTTAACACACAGGCTCTCCTCTTAACACACGGCCTCTCCTCTTAACACACAGGCTCTCCACTTAACACACGGCCTCTCCTCTTAACACACAGGCTCTCCTCTTAACACACAGGCTCTCCTCTTAACACACAGGCTCTCCTCTTAACACACGGCCTCTCCTCTTAACACACAGGCTCTCCTCTTAACACACGGCCTCTCCTCTTAACACACAGGCTCTCCTCTTAACACACAGGCTCTCCTCTTAACACACAGGCTCTCCTCTTAACACACGGCCTCTCCTCTTAACACACAGGCTCTCCACTTAACACACGGCCTCTCCTCTTAACACACGGGCTCTCCTCTTAACACACAGGCTCTCCTCTTAACACACAGGCTCTCCTCTTAACACACAGGCTCTCCTCTTAACACACACGCTCTCCTCTTAACACACGGGCTCTCCTCTTAACACACACGCTCTCCTCTTAACACACGGCCTCTCCTCTTAACACACGGCCTCTCCTCTTAACACACGGCCTCTCCTCTTAACACACGGCCTCTCCTCTTAACACACGGCCTCGCCTCTTAACACACAGGCTCTCCTCTTAACACACGGCCTCTCCTCTTAACACACAGGCTCTCCTCTTAACACACGCTCTCCTCTTAACACACGGCCTCTCCTCTTAACACACGGGCTCTCCTCTTAACACACGCGCTCTCCTCTTAACACACGGGCTCTCCTCTTAACACACGGGCTCTCCTCTTAACACACGGGCTCTCCTCTTAACACACGGGCTCTCCTCTTAACACACGGGCTCTCCTCTTAACACACGGCCTCTCCTCTTAACACACGCGCTCTCCTCTTAACACACAGGCTCTCCTCTTAACACACAGGCTCTCCACTTAACACACAGGCTCTCCTCTTAACACACGGGCTCTCCTCTTAACACACGGGCTCTCCACTTAACACACAGGCTCTCCTCTTAACACACAGGTTCTCCTCTTAACACACAGGCTCTCCACTTAACACACAGGCTCTCCTCTTAACACACAGGCTCTCCACTTAACACACGGGCTCACCTCTTAACACACGGGCTCTCCTCTTAACACACGGGCTCTCCACTTAACACACAGGCTCTCCTCTTAACACACCGGCTCTCCTCTTAACACACAGGCTCTCCACTTAACACACAGGCTCTCCTCTTAACACACGGGCTCTCCTCTTAACACACGGGCTCTCCACTTAACACACAGGCTCTCCTCTTAACACACGGGCTCTCCTCTTAACACACGGGCTCTCCACTTAACACACGGCCTCTCCTCTTAACACACAGGCTCTCCTCTTAACACACGGGCTCTCCACTTAACACACGGGCTCTCCTCTTAACACACGGGCTGTCCACTTAACACACGGGCTCTCCTCTTAACACACAGGCTCTCCTCTTAACACACGGGCTCTCCACTTAACACACGGGCTCTCCTCTTAACACACGGGCTCTCCTCTAAACACACAGGCTCTCCTCTTAACACACGGGCTCTCCTCTTAACACACAGGCTCTCCTCTTAACACACGGCCTCTCCTCTTAACACACGGGCTCTCCTCTTAACACACGGGCTCTCCTCTTAACACACAGGCTCTCCTCTTAACACACGGCCTCTCCTCTTAACACACGGCCTCTCCTCTTAACACACGGCCTCTCCTCTTAACACACAGGCTCTCCTCTTAACACACGGCCTCTCCTCTTAACACACAGGCTCTCCTCTTAACACACAGGCTCTCCTCTTAACACACAGGCTCTCCTCTTAACACACGGCCTCTCCTCTTAACACACAGGCTCTCCTCTTAACACACGGCCTCTCCTCTTAACACACAGGCTCTCCTCTTAACACACAGGCTCTCCTCTTAACACACAGGCTCTCCTCTTAACACACGGCCTCTCCTCTTAACACACAGGCTCTCCACTTAACACACGGCCTCTCCTCTTAACACACAGGCTCTCCTCTTATCACACAGGCTCTCCTCTTAACACACAGGCTCTCCTCTTAACACACGGCCTCTCCTCTTAACACACAGGCTCTCCTCTTAACACACGGCCTCTCCTCTTAACACACAGGCTCTCCTCTTAACACACAGGCTCTCCTCTTAACACACACGCTCTCCTCTTAACACACGGCCTCTCCTCTTAACACACGGCCTCTCCTCTTAACACACGGTCTCTCCTCTTAACACACGGCCTCTCCTCTTAACACACGGCCTCTCCTCTTAACACACGGGCTCTCCTCTTAACACACAGGCTCTCCTCTTAACACACGGCCTCTCCTCTTAACACACGGCCTCTCCTCTTAACACACAGGCTCTCCTCTTAACACACAGGCTCTCCTCTTAACACACGGCCTCTCCTCTTAACACACAGGCTCTCCTCTTAACACACGCTCTCCTCTTAACACACGGCCTCTCCTCTTAACACACGGGCTCTCCTCTTAACACACGCGCTCTCCTCTTAACACACGGGCTCTCCTCTTAACACACAGGCTCTCCTCTTAACACACGGGCTCTCCTCTTAACACACGGGCTCTCCTCTTAACACACGGCCTCTCCTCTTAACACACGGGCTCCCCTCTTAACACACAGGCTCTCCTCTTAACACACAGGCTCTCCACTTAACACACAGGCTCTCCTCTTAACACACGGGCTCTCCTCTTAACACACGGGCTCTCCACTTAACACACAGGCTCTCCTCTTAACACACAGGCTCTCCTCTTAACACACAGGCTCTCCACTTAACACACAGGCTCTCCTCTTAACACACGGGCTCTCCACTTAACACACGGGCTCTCCTCTTAACACACAGGCTCTCCTCTTAACACACGGGCTCTCCACTTAACACACAGGCTCTCCTCTTAACACACAGGCTCTCCTCTTAACACACAGGCTCTCCACTTAACACACAGGCTCTCCTCTTAACACACGGGCTCTCCTCTTAACACACGGGCTCTCCTCTTAACACACGGGCTCTCCACTTAACACACGGGCTCTCCTCTTAACACACGGGCTCTCCTCTTAACACACAGGCTCTCCTCTTAACACACGGGCTCTCCACTTAACACACGGGCTCTCCTCTTAACACACGGGCTCTCCACTTAACACACGGGCTCTCCACTTAACACACGGGCTCTCCTCTTAACACACGGGCTCTCCACTTAACACACGGGCTCTCCACTTAACACACGGGCTCTCCTCTTAACACACGGGCTCTCCACTTAACACACGGGCTCTCCACTTAACACACGGGCTCTCCTCTTAACACACGGGCTCTCCTCTTAACACACAGGCTCTCCTCTTAACACACGGGCTCTCCTCTTAACACACGGGCTCTCCTCTTAACACACGGGCTCTCCTCTTAACACACGGGCTCTCCTCTTAACACACGGGCTCTCCTCTTAACACACGGGCTCTCCTCTTAACACACGGGCTCTCCTCTTAACACACGGGCTCTCCTCTTAACACACGGGCTCTCCTCTTAACACACAGGCTCTCCTCTTAACACACGCGCTCTCCTCTTAACACACAGGCTCTCCTCTTAACACACGGGCTCTCCACTTAACACACACGCTCTCCTCTTAACACACGGGCTCTCCTCTTAACACACGCGCTCTCCTCTTAACACACGGCCTCTCCTCTTAACACACGGCCTCTCCTCTTAACACACGGCCTCTCCTCTTAACACACGGGCTCTCCTCTTAACACACAGGCTCTCCTCTTAACACACGGGCTCTCCACTTAACACACGGCCTCTCCACTTAACCCACGGGCTCTCCTCTTAACACACGCTCTCTCCTCTAAACACACAGGCTCTCCTCTTAACACACGGGCTCTCCTCTTAACACACGGCCTCTCCTCTTAACACACGGGCTCTCCTCTTAACACACAGGCTCTCCTCTTAACACACAGGCTCTCCTCTTAACACACGGCCTCTCCACTTAACACACGGGCTTTCCTCTTAACACACGGGCTCTCCACTTAACACACGGCCTCTCCACTTAACACACGGGCTCTCCTCTTAACACACAGGCTCTCCTCTTAACAAACGCGCTCTCATCTCAACACACACAATGAATGCCGATAATAACAGCTAACATGGATTAGGCTACAGAAATAAGTGAAGCAACATAGAGCCATGGAGCACACACACACACACACACACACACACACACACACACACACACACACACACACACACACACACTTTAAGGCTTGACTCAACAGCCACTTGCATACCAGCATATGAATGACTTCTAATAATGTGTGATTGCTGATTACATCAATTTAACTTCAATCAAAACACAAATGCTAATGTAGTGTACAGATGGTTGCTCTGGAATGATTTCCTTGCCAAACGTCCATCTATTTGTCTGTAAAATTCATTATGCGAGAAATGGTGGTGGAATCACTTGTATGCGCAATTACTGATATAATAACCATCATGTGGAAGTAAACTTGGAGTCACAGCATGATATGTTGTGTGGTCCTCCCACTACGACTCAGGAAACCATGCAGTTTATTAGGCTACAGATGAAATAAATGATGATGAACATCACAGGGGGGTGAAACGGTGATGAGCTGGATGCTGCTTCCAATACCGTTTTTTTGCGATTGCTTACACACTTTTTGCGAAATTTGGCTCATTGTGTCAAAACTCAAGTCAAATAAGACATAACACTTGGAGATAAACACACTGTATCACTTCTATGTCAGAATGAAACTCTGCAATCAAAACCTAACAATCATTTTTAAAAATGGCATTTTTGCAAAAAATGATACAAAGATGCACAATTTGAATTACTCTTTCAAAGCAGCAACAACACACTGATGTACTTTATATAAAACACTGCTATCTTTAGTACCTTTTGCATTTTCTCATACAGGCTTCTGTGAAAGATTGATCCAGTACAGTACATCTACTCACATTTCAATGAACAGAAAAATACAAAGGCTTCATAAAAAAATATATACAGCTTATTTTTTTGCCATTGCAGGTTTTTATAACAACAAAAAAATTAAGAAAAGTTGAATTACAGGACAGTAATCAATACAATATGTTACTAAACTCATGGAAGCAAAAATAATTACAGTAAAATAACAAAAAACTGTATTGTAAGGGATGGGGTGGATGGTTTATGGATCCCGCCTTCTGTTAGGGTCTGACCATATCACCTCATCCACATCACAAGCAATGTCATCCCTGGCTAGGCAACGGGGAAAATATCGCCTTGCATGCCGTATCCAACCCTGGACTGACCCCACCTCAGTGTCTCCGCATGCCTCTTCCATTGCTTGCGGAAAAGGCAGGCGGGCATGTGGTTGGCGGTCATACACTTTCCAACGCTAAGCCCAAAATAATGATGTCATTGGTTAGGTTCTTTTTTACATACTGTACTGTCATACTGTAAACAGTAACATCAATACAGCACTATACCTATTTTCTTTGTTCACTGAGGAGCATAGACTTAATATTGTAGGACTACATTGTATTGTACTGTGATGCAGAATGATGTGCAACAATTACATAGGTACAGTCTAGTGTAGAAAGTTGAAGACATACAGGTGAAGTCGGAAGTTTACATACACCTACCTTTACAATCAGTTTTTCACAATTCCTGACATTTAATCCTAGTAAAAATTCCCTGTCTTAGTCCAGTAAGATCACCACTTTATTTTAAGAATGTGAAATGTCAGAATAATAGTAGAGAGAATGACTTATTTCAGCTTTCATTTCTTTCATCACATTCCCAGTGGGTCAGAAGTTTACATACACTCAATTAGTATTTGGTAGCATTACCTTTAAATTGTTTAACTTGGGTCAAACGTTTCGGGTAGCCTTCCACAAGCTTCCCACATCAAATTGGGTGAATTTTGGCCCATTCCTCCTGACAGAGCTGGTGTAACTGAGTCAGGTTTTCAGGCCTGCTTGCTTGCACACGCTTTTTCAGTTCAGCCCACACATTTTCTATGGGATTGAGGTCAGGGCTTTGTGATGGCCACTCCAATACCTTGACTCTGTTGTCCTTAAGCCATTTTGCCACAACTTTGGAAGTATGCTTGGGGTCATTGTCCATTTGGAAGACCCATTTGCAACCAAGCTTTAACTTCCTGACTGATGTTTTGAGATGTTGCTTCTATATATCCACATCATTTTCCATCCTCATTATGCCATCTATTTTGTGAAGTGCACCAGTCCCTCCTGCAGCAAAGCACCCCCACAACATGATGCTGCCACCCCTGTGCTTCACGGTTGGGATGGTGTTCTTTGGCTTGCAAGCCTCCCCGTTTTTCCTCCAAACATAACGATGGTCATTATGGCCAAACAGTTCTATTTTTGTTTCATCAGACCAGAGGACATTTATCCAAAAAGTACGATCTTTGTCCCTATGTGCAGTTGCAAACCGTAGTCTGGCTTTTTTATGGCGGGTTTGGAGCAGTGGCTTCTTCCTTGCTGAGCGGCCTTTCAGGTTATGCCGATATAGGACTCGTTTTACTGTGGATATAGATACTTTTGTACCTGTTTCCTCCAGGATCTTCACAAGGGCCTTTGCTGTTGTTCTGGGATTGATTTGCACTTTTCGCCACAAAGTATGTTTATCTCTTGGAGACAGAACGCGTCTCCTTCCTGAGCGGTATGACGGCTGCGTGGTCCCATGGTGTTTGTACTTGCGTACTATTGTTTGTACAGATGAACGTGGTACCTTCAGGCATTTGGAAATTGCTCCCAAGGATGAACCAGACTTGTGGAGGTCTATAGTTTTTTTTCTGAGATCTTGGCTGATTTCTTTTGATTTTCCCATGATGTCAAGCAAAGAGGCACTGAGTTTGAAGGTAGGCCTTGAAATACATTCACAGGTACACCTCCAATTGACTCAAATGATGTCAATTAGCCTATCAGAAGATTCTAAAGCCATGACATTTTCTGGAATTTTCCAAGCTGTTTAAAGGCACAGTCAATTTAGTGTATGTAAACTTCAGACCCATTGGAATTGTGATAAGTGAAATAATCTGTCTGTAAACAATTGTTGGAAAAATTACTTGTGTCATGCACAAAGTAGATGTCCTAACCGACTTGCCAAAACTATAGTGTGTTAACTAGACATTTTTTGAGTAGGTGAAAAACGAGTTTTAATGACTCCAACCTAAGTGTATGTAAACTTCCGACTTCAACTGCACCTGTTCTCCAGTCTAAATGTCCGTATTATGGATGCTACCGTGTTGCGACTCAGGTTGGGCTGGACTCAGGTTGGCCTGGACTCTCTGCCCAGACTCCCTCATCGTCAGGCCATGATTTATTGCATGGTCCACCAAAGTGGCCCTAATGTCGTCGGAAATATGTCTCTGTATATTGCCTGGTCCCGTTCTTTGTTCTTGTTCTTGTCCTCCTCCTACTCCTCTCTCTCTCAGTGCCTCCATGTTTGCAAAGTTCTCACAAAAGAGGTGAGCTTACCTGAGGTCTACTTGTAGTGCTAAGGCTCAGACTAACTGGTGTTCAATTACTGTAGAAGTGTTTTCATGTGTGTGTGTGGATGTTGCCAATTTGAGGTATATTTTGCATTTTGAATAGAAGTGTTTTCCCAATGATTGCAAGAGATTTCATTCTTGAATGAAGTGTCTAATGTAAAAAACAGTGTAGTGTTTTGCAAGTGTGTTGCAGAATTGCAAATAAAGTGCAAAGCAGAAAATGTGTTTGTACTTTTGGTGCCTTTGTTTAAGGTATGGTTACAAAAGTTAAGGCTTTGATGCTTTTGTCTAAGCATTCACTTTCAGTTTGGCAAAACTGTAAATATCCAGGGTCTAATTTTGGTGACATGATGACCGATGCTTAGCTGCCATTTGACAAAAAGAAATACTATTTTGTCCATAATAATCTCATCATGTAGGCTATAATCTCACTGTATCTGTGAGCCGTTTGCTAGAGTGCAGATACCAAGACCAGAATGGGCACATTCACTATATAATGCAACATGTTTAGTGACAAAAACCATCAGCAGAGTTGAAAATGCAGTGGGGAACCAGCTGAACGTGTGGGGAACCAGCTGATCGTGTGGGGAACCAGCTGAACGTGTGGGGAACCAGCTGATCGTGTGGGGAACCAGCTGAACGTGTGGGGAACCAGCTGAACGTGTGGGGAACCAGCTGAACGTGTGGGGAACCAGCTGATCGTGTGGGGAACCAGCTGATCGTGTGGGGAACCAGCTGAACGTGTGGGGAACCAGCTGATCGTGTGGGGAACCAGCTGAACGTGTGGGGAACCAGCTGATCGTGTGGGGAACCAGCTGAACGTGTGGGGAACCAGCTGAACGTGTGGGGAACCAGCTGATCGTGTGGGGAACCAGCTGAACGTGTGGGGAACCAGCTGAACGTGTGGGGAACCAGCTGAACGTGTGGGGAACCAGCTGAACCGTGTGGGGAACCAGCTGAATCGTGTGGGGAACCAGCTGAACGTGTGGGGAACCAGCTGAACAGTGTGGGGAACCAGCTGACGTGTGGGCGGAACCAGCTGATCGTGTGGGGAACCAGCTGATCGTGTGGGGAACCAGCTGATACGTGTGGGGAACCAGCTGATCGTGTGGGGAACCAGCTGAACGTGTGGGGAACCAGCTGAACGTGTGGGGAACCAGCTGAACGTGTGGGGAACCAGCTGATCGTGTGGGGAACCAGCTGATCGTGTGGGGAACCAGCTGATCGTGTGGGGAACCAGCTGAACGTGTGGGGAACCAGCTGAACGTGTGGGGAACCAGCTGAACGTGTGGGGAACCAGCTGAACGTGTGGGGAACCAGCTGAACGTGTGGGGAACCAGCTGAACGTGTGGGGAACCAGCTGATCGTGTGGGGAACCAGCTGATCGTGTGGGGAACCAGCTGAACGTGTGGGGAACCAGCTAATCGTGTGGGGAACCAGCTGAACGTGTGGGGAACCAGCTGAACGTGTGGGGAACCAGCTGAACGTGTGGGGAACCAGCTGAACGTGTAGGGAACCAGCTGAACGTGTGGGGAACCAGCTGAACGTGTCGTTTTTAGGCTGTATATGACAATATCACAACAAAAGTACTTTTTATATGCACGCACAGCCTGTGATGGACAACAAGTCAATTTGACGGAAACACATCTATGGTGAGAAAATTAGCATAGTGTTTTTATGCAGATTTTAGAATATTCACATTAAAATGTATCCCCAATTGGATGGAAACCTAGCTTGTTAAAGGCAATGACAAATGTAAGTCTATAGGAAAAAACTCTTGGACAATGGTAAATAATGTATTGTGTCATTTTGGAGTCAAATAACAATAGAATATGTTTCTAAACACTTCTACATTAACGTGGGTGCTACCATAATTATGGATTGTCCTGAATGAATGGTGAATAATGATAAGTGAGAAATATCAATATTATGCATCTGTAACTTTCTCACTCATCATTAGTCACAATTCATACATTATTTACCATTCATTTCTATTGGACACAAAATAATTTTAAACACAACCAAAACAAACAGCAAATGCATCCAACGTGCTAGGAATATGAGATCAAATACTACATGTTTTACTACTTTAACACAGAAATTGGTGAATTTGTCCCAATACTTTTGGTCCCATAAAATGGGGGGGACAATGAACAAAAAGTGCTGTAATTTCTAAACGGTTCCCTCAAATTAAAGCTGACAGTCTGCACCTTAACCTCATAGTGATTGTAGTACAAATAAAACATTTTAAAAAAGGAGTCACTGTCCCAATACTTTTGGAGCTCACTGTACATGGTAAAACTTCTTGACTGATCTTTAAGTTCAAGTCTTGAAATGATATCACACAGCAGTCAAATGTACTACACAAGCTGCTTTCCTCCATTAATTATAATCCACATAATAATTCACATTTCCTATTGCTTCAGGATTATTTTCCTTCTGTAGCAACTGGCTCAAATTAAGATCCTACATCTGTAGAAGGAAACAACCTGAGAAATGGAGACTATATATGGCTGGCAGGTTTATTATGCAGGTACTAGGCTATACATAAGTGATTATGCAATACACTCACCCTCTCACACAGACATGTACACATCTTGACACATGGGCCTACAAGCATTCAGCCCAGTATCTCTGGCAGTCTTGACTAGGAGCAACAATAACTGGGTTGAAGGTCTCTTCCTCTGGCTAAATGACATCGTCCATTGGAAAACTGAATCCTTTGTAACGGCCGTCTGAAAGAGTAGACCAAGGGGCAGGGTGGTTAGTGCTCATCATGAAATTTATTTGAATGAACACTGAATCAAAAAACCAAAGTGCAACAGCTAAACAGTTCTGTCAGGTAACAAATGACTACACAGAAAATAACCACCCACAAAACCCAAAGGAAAACAGGCTGCCTAAGTATGGCTCCCAATCAGCAACAACGATATACAGCTGTCCCTGATTGAGAGCCATACCCGGCCGAAACAAATAAATACCAAACATAGAAAAAAGGACATAGAATGCCCACCCCAACTCACACCCTGACCAACCAAAATAGAGACATAAAAGGATCTCTAAGGTAAGGGCGTGACAGCCTTCCATATCAGCAAACAGATTGGAATACATGACCACAGCCTAGCATAGCACAGCTAGCATTGCACAAGTCTTACCACACCGCATAAAGCCCAGCATAGCACAGCTAACATTACACAAGCCTTACCACACTACATACAGCCTATCATATCACAGCTAGCATTATACATGCCTTACTACACCACATAAAGACTAGCAAAGCACAGCTAGCATTACACAAGCCTTACCACACTACATACAGCCTACCATAGCACAGCTAACATTACACAAGCCTTACCACACCGCATAAAGCCTGGCATAGCACAGCTAGCATTACACAAGCCTTACCACACTGCATAAAGCTTCACATAGCACATCTAGCATTACACAAGCCTTACCACACCGCATAAAGCCTGGCATAGCACAGCTAGCATTACACAAGCCTTACCACACTGCATAAAGCCTAGCATAGCACAGCTAGCATTACACAAGCCTTACCACACTACATGCAGACTAGCAAAGTACACCGCTAGCATTTCACAAGCCTTTATATTTTGTGTATCTTGCATTTTACTAGGTTATTAGCGATCTTTTATTTCCTGCTTAATGTTTTTACCTGATTTTTGTTAATAGTCGCTCACAATGTAAAGCACTTTGTAATTTCTGTCTGTAAATGAACATCACTCTACTTACTATTAGTGTTATTATTATTGTTATTATCATTATTAGCATTACACTAGCCTAGCACATGAGTTCCTCTTCTTAATAGGAAAGGCGAAGAGGAAAGCAAACTCACCACAGCGGGCACTGCTGCCAGTTACTGGGCGCCCTGAGGGCTATGTTACATCACTACCTGTCACTGTGCCACCACGGCTCATCCTGCTGATATTAACAAGTGTTAATGTGTTGCCATGGCCTGGTATCGCTGTCGGGACATATGTGCACTGCCTGCCTGCCTTTCTGCTTGCCTGCCACACTGACAACCACACACACACACGTGCACAGGTGCACACACACACACACACACGCACGCACACACACACACACACACACACACACACACACACACACACACACACACACACACACACACACACACACACACACACACACACACACACACACACACACACACACACACACACACACACACACACACACACACACACATACGCCTGTCGTGCCCTGAGTTAAACTGTTAGTGCTGAGTGAGTGGAATGCCAGGGTCTGTGGCCATCAGGGAGAGAGAGAGCGAGAGAGGGAGGGAGAGAGACAGAGTGGGAGAGGGAGAGGGAGAGGGAGAGGGACAGGGGGAGCAAGAGGGAGAGAGACAGAGAGGGGGGAGGGGGAGGGAGAGAGAGAGACAGAGAACGGGAGATGAGGAGGGGGAGGGAGAGAGAGAGAGACAGAGAGAGAGAGGGGAGAGAGAGAGAGAGAGAGAGAGGGAGAGAGAGAGAGAGAGGACAGAGAGAGAGAGGGAGAGAGAGAGAGAGAGAGGAGAGGAGAGAGAGAGAGAGAGAGACAGAGAGAGAGAGAGTGGAAAGGGGGAGGGAGAGACAGAGAGACAGGGGGAAGGAGAGGGAAAGAGACAAAGAAGGGGGGGGAATAGAGAGGGGTAGGGAGAGAAGGAGGGAGAGAGACAGGAAGAGGGAGAGAGAGGTGGGAGGAGAGGAGAGGGAGAGAGGGGTAGGGGGAGGGAGAGAGACAGAGACAGTGAGAGGGAGAGTGAGGGGGAGGGGAGGGGAGAGGAGGAGAGGGAGAGATAGAGGGGGAGGGAGAGCCGGAGGGGGGGGCATGTAAAGAGAGAGGGAGAGGGAGAAAGACTGGAAACAAGCACCCATAGAGGGTGGTAATAACACACACACACACACACACACACACACACACACACAACGTGTCTCCCTACACCCACCCATCTCTTGGGACAGCTCCAGCCATTCCAATTATTCCAAATGATCCCAAGAACCCTCTCCTTCCTATCCATCCTCTCCATCCTCCCACCACAGTGATGGTTATTTTAATTGCCACCACAGGCAGCTTTGACTTCATGAGCATGATCTAACAGCTATCGCCACTAATGACTATAATACCAAGGAGGCAATGGGGCTAGCGAAGGGGGGGCTGACACTACTGTAATGGTTGTGTGTCTACATGGAGCACCACAGTGACAACACAGTGCCATTCAACATGTAGAGCAATGGGCCAGCTGCTAGCCTGCTGTGCTAGCTATTTAGGAGCTAGCATGCTAACAAAGTCGAGAATCAAGTCACAACTGAATTAACCACAAAGTACCTATGCTGTCAATGGTTCTGAGAAGCGTACAGCTTTAGCTTCCTCTTGGTGATAACTCAACAAGCTTTAAAGAAACCAAACAAATTCTAGCTACAACATAATAACATCTGTAATCTCCTTCTATATGGTGCGTAGACCCTTGAGAAGTTTAATGACTAAGGGGAGACAGAGCAGTGGTGCTTGGAATGACTTCTTCACACACATTAGTGTGATGGCGCTGACAGTAAGAGTTGCAGCAGAGTGTTGATGTGTTATGAACCCCCCCCCCCCACTCCTCCACACACCCAGGTCCAAAGAAGTCATATGGAGTTCAACTGCAAGATAAACACACATATCACACAACATGGTCCAAGCACACCAAGACAGTCGTGAAGAGGGCACGACAAAACCTATTCCCTTTCAGGTGACTGAAAAGATTTGGCATGGGTCCTCAGATCCTCAAAAGGTTCTACAGCTGCACCATCGAGAGCATCCTGACTGGTTGCATCACTGCTTGGTATAGCAACTGCTCGGTCTCCGACCGCAAGGCACTAAAGAGGTTAGTGCGTACAGCCCAGTACATCACCGGGGCCAAGCGTCCTGCCATCCAGGACCTCTATACCAGGCTGTGTCACAGGAAGGCCCTAAAAATTGTCAAAGACTCCAGCCACCCTAGTCATAGACTGTTCTCTCTGCTACCACATGGCAAGCGGTACCGAAGCGCCAAGTCGAAGTCCAAGAGGCTTCTAAACAGCTTCTACCCCCAAGCCATAAGACTCCTGAACATCTAATCAAATGGCTACCCAGACGATTTGCATTGCCCCCCCCCTTTACGCTGCTGCTACTCTCTGTTATTATCTTGCTATTGTTATTTTACTGCTGCTCTTTAATTATTGTTAATTTTATTTCTTATTTTTTCTTTAGGTGTTTTTCTTAAAACTGCGTTGTTGGTTAAGGGCTTTTAAGTAAGCATTTCACTGTAAGGTCTACAGTTGTTGTATTCGGCGCATGTGACAAATAACATTTGATTTGATTTGATTTGTGGGTCAAGTGTCTATGTCCTGCCCATAGCGTGAGTGCATGCGCACACGCACACACACACAGACACACGCACCCACACACGCGCACACACACACACACACACACGCACACGCACACACACACCTCGACCTGCACTTCACAAGGTGAAGAACTCTTATAGTTACATACCAATCATCCAAATTAGAGAACATTCAATAAATGAAATAACCAGGTCAATGATATCCACCGTATCTACTTAAGGTTTACGGGTTCAAGTCACATTGAAGATCGATGTGAAGAAAAATCCCCCGTGTAACAATATAAGGTTAAGTAAACAACACTGCATGCATAATACAAACCCACTGACCTGGCTTATAAAGAAGCGGACTTCACCCCAGGTGACCCAATACCAAGTTCACTGAATCTTCTAGCTGCGACCTTTGGTCATGGATGCACAGCACGCTACATAACACCACCCATTGCCAAAGTGCTTTATATTTTTTTATGGTGGGAAAATAAATGATTAAATAGGTGGGTTAAATGTTTAGTAAGAAAATCTAAGTGGGATTGAAAGGGTCAGATAGCTGATCTTTGAAAAACGTCCCAACAAATTAGTTTTCCATTGTAACAGAGAAAATAAGTAGGTGACATTGATTTCATAAAGCCCATTAAGATAAGCAGGGAAATCTACTGTTGTTGATGTTGGTCCAGTGCTGAGATTTATGATGCTGTCAGCGCTTTATGGACACAAGGAACTGAAACAGGAAGTGCTCTCTCTGGGCTAAAGTTGACTTCCTGTAAGCAGTTGATGTGTTTGAGATGGATTTGCTGAAAGTGTTATACCCACAGACTGTAGGACATACAATGCAAACAAATTAATAAAATGCAAATGCAACATAGTTCAAGTTTTAAGAGGAGATGGTTAATCTTGCTATGAACTTGACGACAATAGTCAATACAAGTAGCATGTTATCATTAGGTTGTAAGCTATGAAGGAAAATGATGAAAATGCTCTGCCTTGCAAATGTTGATCGTAACCCTCTGGGCACCAACTGGTTAAATCCATATTGTTTCAACCTAATTTGTCAACGTATTGTGATGTGGAATATACTGTATGTGGAAAATACATTGGATTTGAAAAAAGTCATGAATGTAATCTGTTGATTTGAGGGTAAAATTTCAACCACAGAATTGCCATGATGGTAACCAATTTTCAACAAAGACAAACCTTGCATAAAATATGTAGAATTTGTATCTTCGAAACAGCTACAGATCTTCAGGGTAATATAAGAAAAACCTATAGGCTGGGCAGCACCTCCTACTGGATGATCTACCTACAGATATCCCTTTGGTCTCCAATCCAGATTTAACCAAGCCCAGTCCTGCTTAGCTTTGACATTTGTCACTGACTATTACCAATGTGCTATCATGAGAATGATGATTGAGAGATCCTTAACACCTAAATAAAGTCACTGTTGCTATCGAAGTCATCCCAAATGGTAGGTTCAACAGAGCAAATTAAATGTAACCATATTTGATCAATCATACACTGAGTATACTAAACATTGGGAACACCTTCCTAATATTGAGTTGCACCCCCCCCTTTTGCCCTCAGAACAGCCTCAATTTGTCGAGGCATGGACTCTACAAGGTGTCGAAAGTGTTGCACTGGAATGCTGGCCCATGTTGACTCCAATGCTTCCCACAGTTGTGTCAATTTGGCTGGATGTCCTTTGGGTGGTGGAGCATTCTTGATTACCTCGGGATACTGTTCAGTGGGAAAAACCCAGCAGTGTTCTTGACACAAACCGGTGCGCCTGGCACCTTCTACCGTACCCCGTTCAAAGGCACTTATTTTGTCTTGCCCATTCCCACTCTGAATGGCACACATACTATCCATGTCTTAATTGTCTCAAGGTGTAAAAATTCCTTCTTCAACCTGTCTCCTCCCCTTCATCTACACGGATTGAAGTGGATTTAACAAGGGACATCAATAAGGGATCCTAGGTTTCACCTGGATTCACCTGGTCATGGAAAGAGCAGGTGTTCTTAATGTTTTGTACCCTCAGTACATCTCATCAATGACGCTACAGAAGATACATATCTTTCAGAAGTCTGAATTTGGCTGCATTGACAACTCAACACAATTCAATAACACTTTTTTAATATGGTAAATAGGCTATTAACAAATGATGGATAAGCATCTCCATCTCAACAAAAACAAACGAATAAAGAATGGGATTAAGCCAGTGGCTCAGATGGAACTACCCAAGCAGTAGATACATCTCCTTTAAATGTTGATATTTGGCTGTGTTATCAACCAAACACAAGTCAATATTACTTTTGTAAGACAGTAAATAGCCTAATGTTAAGGCTATCTTACAAACTAATGTAACAGTATTTATATCAACCTTAAATGAGTAACACATCCATGGCCATATTTTGAGGTTACTGTAACAATACATGTATTCTTATGTAATCATAGAAAGCGTGCATATTCGGGGTCGCAGGTCAGTGGAAGTGTTCACAATTGCTGTAATCTGCACAGAACCTCAAATGGCATTGATCACTTGTATCATGCACTTTAATCATCTCAACTGCAATCCAGGTCATCAATGTCTGACATTGCTTTTAGATGCTTGAAAGCATAGTGATAACACATTGGGAATTCAACTAACTTTTGGCTGCCTTTTTGAGTGAGTGAAAATAGGTTGGAATCTCATTAATCAACGTGTCTACCAGATATTAGCCAATTCTCCACTTTGAAAGTACATGGTGTGCCCACTGGGAAGCAACTTCCAGCATATTTGGCTATGAATTTACCTTTGAAATGAACATTTAAACTAGTGTCTTCAAATGAACCTGTTTACGGTACTTACCCTGCAGTACTACCCAGTCTTTCTCCTTGCAAATCTGAACTACGAGTAATGGCTTATATGGCCTTTTACAATGCTCAAAGCACCGTGAATCGTAAGGGGGACTGGGAACCAGAAACTCACCCCATAAGGCTACCAAAATAGACATTGACATTTGGGGGGGACTGATTTGTTAAAGGATTGCCTAACTCTCCCCCGGGCCCCTGTAATCTGAACCACTACTAATTGTGTAGCACCTACCTGGGTGATGCCAGGCGGCCATTTTGCTCCAAAATGTTCACCACCACACCTACAAATGCATTGAATTCCCAGTTTACATGCAGGATTAGGCCTGCTCTTCTTTTCCACAGATGAGGCCGTGGTTCTATTCTCATTTTAGCCAAGGCAGTGCTGCTATGGCTAGCAATACCACACAAGACATCTGGAGCTCTCCAAGTCTGATGTTGTAGACATAACAGGGTCACAGTGGATAATCAATTATGTCTCTGTGTTATCCCTTCTGTCAAAACGTTGGGGGGATGAATATAAAATGGCTGCTGTGGCTATTGAGAATAGAATCCTGTGGGACTGTGTGCACCGCTGAGCTCAGGGAGGTTGGCAGCCAGACCTTGAAATCAATCATTACAGTTGAAGGGGGTGGGTAATTCAGTGAAGAAGAGGGGGCCGATTTTAAAACATATTGAAAGATTAATTCAACAGGATATAATCTCAGAGGTCTGGTGCAGGAACTCGACCTTCGGGGATTGGAGATCCGTTCCTGACAAGGACAAGGATATGTGAATGTATCCACAGTGAGCACTTTGGTGCTGTTTTTTCTAATGAGGCTCCTGTGCCTCTATCTGTCCTCCTGACAAACTTCCGCTGGGCCTGTGACCAAGCCTGTGGCAATAAAACAATTCAAACACTTTGAAATAACTTTTACATACTCCGGAATGGACGTCTTCTCAGCAGCATGTCTGTGAGGAATTCTCTCTCTCTCTCTCTCTCTCTCTCTCTCTCTCTCTCTCTCTCTCTCTCTCTCTCTGTCTCTGTCTCTCTCTCTCTCTCTCTCTCTCTCTCTCTCTCTCTCTCTCTCTCTCTCTCTCTCTCTCTCTCTCTCTCTCTCTCTTTTATCCGTGTTTCCATGGTGCCCTCCAGCAGCAGAGGGACATGATTGCTTGCCATGATGAATCTTTAAGTGTGACATCAAGCCCAAGGGACAAAATGCACAGATTGAAACTCTCTTTGAAACTCTCACCAGGGAATTGCTTTATGTTAATCACAGGGTTGGGGACAACAGAGAGGAGAGGACAATGCCCTATTTCCATTAAAACAGGCCACCAGGCCCTGTCTCTCTTCCATTAAGATGCCAGGGCACCAGGCCATGTCTCTCTTCCAGACCATGTCTCTTCCACTAAGATGCCAGGCCACCAGGCCATGTCTCTCTTCCATTAAGATGCCAGGCCACCAGGCCATGTCTCTCTTCCATTAAGATGCCAGGCCACCAGGCCATGTCTCTCTTCCATTAAGATGCCAGGCCACCAGGCCATGTCTCTCTTCTATTGAGATGCCAGGCCACCAGGCCACCAGGCCATGTCTCTCTTCCATTAAGATGCCAGGCCACCAGGCCATGTCTCTCTTCTATTGAGATGCCAGGCCACCAGGCCACCAGGCCATGTCTCTCTTCCATTAAGATGCCAGGCCACCAGGCCATGTCTCTCTTCTATTGAGATGCCAGGCCACCAGGCCACCAGGCCATGTCTCTCTTCCATTAAGATGCCAGGGCACCAGGCCATGTCTCTCTTCCAGACCATGTCTCTTCCACTAAGATGCCAGGCCACCAGGCCATGTCTCTCTTCCATTGAGATGCCAGGCCACCAGGCCATGTCTCTCTTCCATTGTGATGCAAGGCCACCAGGCCATGTCTCTCTTCCATTGATTAATTTAGATGTCAGGCCACCAGGCCACATCTCTCTTCCATTAAGACGCCAGGCCACCAGGCCACGTTTTTCTTCCGTTGAGATGCCAGGCCACCAGACCACCAGACCACCAGGCCACCAGGCCACCAGACCATGTCTTGGAGTCCTATCCTCTGAGCTTCTAACTGCTCCTGTTAAGCACCTCCCTCTGTATAGACTGCAAACTCCCTTCATTGTTTACACACTTCTGAGAGCATGATTTATTCAGTGAGACCCAATTGCATTAACTATCTTAGCAGCTGAAACACACTGCAGAGGAGGAGGACGACACAGGCAGACACAAAGGAAGAAACAGGCTGTGTGTTTGTGTGTGATTGTGTTAGACATAGCCCTAAGCCTAAATTAGTGTCTCAGAGGTTGGCCAGTATATTGTAGGTAATGCCCAGGGGGATACTATAGCCACGATGCTTCAACAAAGACTAGAGCAAATAGCCTAACTTATGGATCCAACACACTGCTCAGTCTCAGTGTTCAGAATCAGCACCCAAAGGCACACACTCAGGCGCCACACTGACACGCATGAATAAAGATTTTCAGACAGACACAAACCCTGGCATACTCATACAACCGTAAACATGAACAAAAATACATTCGTACATGCACGCCTCTGTGAACTCATACATTGCTATATATTGTTTTCGCTCTCTCTCTCTTTTCTCTCTCTCTTTCTCTCTGTTTCTCTCTGTCTCTCTGTCTCTCTGTCTCTCTGTCTCTCTCTCTCTGTCTCACTCTCTCTCTGTCTCTCTCTGTCTCTCTCCCTCTATCTGTCTCTCTGTCTCTCTGTCTCTCTGTCTCTCTCTGTCTGTCTGTCCGTCCGTCCGTCCGTCCGTCCGTCCGTCCGTCCGTCCGTCCGTCCGTCCGTCCGCCCGCCCGCCCGCCCATCCGTCCGTCCGTCCGTCTGTGTTTCTGTCTCTCTCTCTCTCTCCCGCTCTCTCTTCAGATCATCTCAGTGGAGAGCACTCTGCCATAATGAGCTGCTCCACTTTCACAGCAGATGGAAAATGTACAACACTTCCTCTCTTCTCTCCTTCGCTCTCCTCCTCCGCTTGCTCGCCTGCCTGACCATCCACCCATTAGCCAGACCCTGCCCCGGCAGCACGCCACCCGTATCGGGTGATTGGGACAGGCACAGGAAGAGAGAGAGCAGGGGACTGAGGCAGTGGAAAAATCAACCTCACCCCTTCATCAATATTGCAGCTTTTACGTGGTGAAAACCAACACCAGCCAAACATATTCCATCATGTCATTGGAAGTGGCAATCAGATGCCATGGGTTGACATGCCAACATTGTGGTGACGCAAGGCACCTATCTATTATTTAAAGTTTCTAGGAGGAGGAGAGGAGGAGAAGAGAAGTTTTGGAAAGAAGGATGGAGTTCAAGAGTTACTAGTACCAAGGGGCATTATGGGCATGTGAGACACAGAGTGTCACTTTGTCCCCAAGCTGAAACATGACCACCAGCTCCGCCTGGTGACACAGGGTACCTTACATTACACAGGGAACACACCTGCTACCTGCTACAGTATAATAAAGTAGAGATCTCCGCTAACTTTATCCCCTGGGGTTATTCTGCAAATACAAAGATTGAAAGGAGACTTGGTTTTCAATAATATTAAATAACTGACTGAATAAATCTTTCCAGGAACCAACGTCGCAGCCAACACAGAGCACACAGCCCAGGGATTTATCTAGACAGATCTCTATAGGATACATGGACACCAGCTGGTCCTGGGATTACAGTAGTGACATTTGACGACAGTGGTCAGTGGATAGTGGTCATTGGTGTGTAACATGGTCTGGTTGTGTTTGGAGGACGGAGAACATTCTATCTTCTTTTTGTTTCCTGGCCAGGTCATTTAGAAGAGGTTTGAAATTGTCAAGTGTGTGTGTGTGCGCGTGTGTGTGCATGCATAAGTATACAGTATGTGTGTGAACGTGCACGTGTGAACGCATGCATGCATCTGTGTCATACCATAGCACTCAGAGGGTTGCTCGCTAAGCACCTCTCCACAGCCTGTAACTGTTTCTGTCTATTTAACCACGGCATCACTCCTACATTCATTATATAATCACACTGGTCACTCCTACACTTGTTATGTAATCACACCAGTCACTCCTACACTCGTTATGTAATCACACCGGTCACTCCTACATTCATTATGTAATCACACTGGTCACTCCTACACTCATTATGTAATCACACCGGTCACTCCTACACTCATTACGTAATCACACTGGTCACTCCTACACTCGTTCTGTAATCACACTGGTTTAACCACGGCATCACTCCTACACTCATTATGTAATCACACTGGTCACTCCTACACTCGTTATGTAATCACACCGGTCACTCCTACACTCATTACGTAATCACACTGGTTTAACCACGGTATCACTCCTACACTCATTATGTAATCACACTGGTTCAACCACGGCATCACTCCTACACTCATTATGTAATCACACTGGTTCAACCACAGCATCACTCCTACACTCATTACATAATCACACTGGTTTAACCACGGCATCACTCCTACACTCATTATGTAATCACACTGGTTTAACCACAGTATCACTCCTCACTCATTATGTAATCACACTGGTTTAACCACTGCATCACTCCTACACTCATTATGTAATCACACTGGTTTAAACACGGTATCACTCCTACACTCATTATGTAATCACACTGGTTTAACCACAGTATCACTCCTCACTCATTATGTAATCACACTGGTTTAACCACAGCATCACTCCTCACTCATTATGTAATCACACTGGTTTAACCACGGTATCACTCCTCACTCATTATGTAATCACACTGGTTCAACCACAGCATCACTCCTCACTCATTATGTAATCACACTGGTTTAACCACAGCATCACTCCTCACTCATTATGTAATCACACTGGTTTAAACACGGTATCACTCCTCACTCATTATGTAATCACACTGGTTCAACCACAGCATCACTCCTCACTCATTATGTAATCACACTGGTTTAAACACGGTATCACTCCTCACTCATTATGTAATCACACTGGTTTAAACACGGTATCACTCCTCACTCATTATGTAATCACACTGGTTTAACCACGGTATCACTCCTCACTCATTATGTAATCACACTGGTTCAACCACAGCATCACTCCTACACTCATTATGTAATCACACTGGTTTAACCACAGCATCACTCCTACACTCATTATGTAATCACACTGGTTCAACCACAGCATCACTCCTACACTCATTACGTAATCACACTGGTTTAACCACTGTGTCACTCCTACACTCATTATGTACTCACACTGGTTTAACCACTGTGTCACTCCTACACTCATTATGTAATCACACAGGTCACTCCTACACTCATTATGTAATCACACCGGTCACTCCTACACTCATTACGTATTCACACTGGTTTAACCACTGTGTCACTCCTACACTCATTATGTAATCACACCGGTCACTCCTACACCCATTATGTAATCACACTGGTTTAACCACGGCATCACTCCTACACTCATTACATAATCACACTGGTTTAACCATGGTGTCACTCCTACACTCATTACGTAATCACACTGGTTTAACCACGGTATCCCCCTACACTCATTATGTAATCACACTGGTTTAACCATGGTGTCACTCCTACACTCATTATGTAATCACACAGGTCACTCCTACACTCATTATGTAATCACACCGGTCACTCCTACACTCATTACGTATTCACACTGGTTTAACCACTGTGTCACTCCTACACTCATTATGTAATCACACCGGTCACTCCTACACCCATTATGTAATCACACTGGTTTAACCATGGTGTCACTCCTACACTCATTATGTAATCACACTGGTTTAACCATGGTGTCACTCCTACACTCATTACGTAATCACACTGGTTTAACCACGGTATCCCCCTACACTCATTACGTAATCACACTGGTTTAACCATGGTGTCACTCCTACACTCATTATGTAATCACACTGGTTTAACCACTGTGTCACTCCTACACTCATTATGTAATCACACCGGTCACTCCTACACCCATTATGTAATCATACTGGTTTAACCACGGTATCCCCCTACACTCATTACGTAATCACACTGGTTTAACCATGGTGTCACTCCTACACTCATTATGTAATCACACTGGTTTAACCATGGTGTCACTCCTACACTCATTACGTAATCACACTGGTTTAACCATGGTATCCCCCTACACTCATTATGTAATCACACTGGTTTAACCATGGTGTCACTCCTACACTCATTATGTAATCACACTGGTTTAACCATGGTGTCACTCCTACACTCATTATGTAATCACACTGGTTTAACCATGGTGTCACTCCTACACTCATTATGTAATCACACTGGTTTAACCATGGTGTCACTCCTACACTCATTACGTAATCACACTGGTTTAACCACGGTATCCCCCTACACTCATTACGTAATCACACTGGTTTAACCATGGTGTCACTCCTACACTCATTATGTAATCACACTGGTTTAACCATGGTGTCACTCCTCACTCCCGGCCATTCTACAACCCAGCGTATTAAGGCTAGAGTGGCTCTGTATCATAAGCAGTCTGGTGGATGTTGACAGCTGTCTTGCGGCATGAGGTCATCCCCCCAAAAGCCAACCGCCAGCGCAAATAGGACACAGATAATGAACCGCCAAACAAATGAAATAAACTCTGAACTGCCCCAAACTAAAACCGTATTTGAAGGGTTTACATTCAGATTTAATGTGATGACATTTGATTCTATTGTGCTACGTTGTGGTTTATGATATGTCCAGTGGCACTGAGGTGCGTTATTCTGGAAAAGAGAAAGGGGAGAGAGATACAGAACATGGAGGACAGTGGGACTGAGGATTGAGTGAGCGGTGGCTGAGAGAGAGGACAGGCAGTGTGTGTGTGTGAGCGTTAGTGTGTGTGAGAGTGCATTTGGAATCCTGTGTGTGTGTGTGTGAGCATTAGTGTGTGTGAGCGTGCATTTGGAATCCTGTGTGTGTGTGTGTGTGTGTGAGCATCTGCGCGTGCATGAATGTATGTATGCATGCTGTCTGCTCGGGCAGAGAGCTCCAGTGTGTGCCTGGGTATCATCAGCTCAGTGTCATCTGGGTAAATGGCCTCAGTGCTATCTCTGGAGCACAGCCTGTTTACCATAATATAACAGCTCCAATTCCTCCTCCCAGTCAATCGGCTGGCTGCCATCTACCTATTGAAGCAGCACCAATGCCTGGAATTACAAGGGTTTGGATACCCACTGGATACACACAGCACCAAAAGCTTCCCATTTCACTAAAAGGGATGTATTTAACTACTAAATAGCATCGCCAATGATTCCTATTTAAAAGGGCAACTCACTGCCTATTGAAGCATCACCCATGATTCCTACTTAAAAGGGCAATACATTCCCTATTGAAGCATCACCCATGATTCCTACTTAAAAGGGCAATACATTCCCTATTGAAGCATCACCCATGATTCCTACTTAAAAGGGCAATACATTCCCTACTGAAGCAGCACTAGTAGTACTGTATGTCTCATTCGCCAAAACATGAAACCAGCTTGAATCCTTGCAACAGATCTCAGCGAGTATCCAAGCACAAATACTTGCAAACAATTTCAACCAATAGGAAAGCATCGCAAACACCCAAAACTCACTTCAACCAATAGGAAAGAATCTCAAACACTTAAGCAGGATATCATCCAATAGGAAAGAATCTCAAATATTCAAAACCCATTTCAACCAATAGGAAAGCATCTCAAATACGATCGCAGGATATCATCCAATAGGAAAGCATCTCGAAACAGAGTTCAACCAATAGTAAAGCACCCAAACACCGGCAACTTATTCCAGCCAATAGCAAAGCATCTCAAAATACATTCAGAGGGATTTGAGCCAGTGGTAGAGTTGTTTCCGCGTAGAAGATGAAAGAGCACTTCAGCCTGTGGTCCTCTAGGGATGCTGGTACTGCACAGAGGGCAATGTCAGGCCGATGAGGCCATGCAGCACTGTGACCATTATGTCATGGCTGGGCAGAAGTGATGGTCCTCTCAGCGTCCCAGCAGAGAGCAGCCAGCAAGCCACCATGGGACTGTTGCCTAGCCACATCACGTCACTGTACCGCTAAACAGACCTGATGATGAGCGTCCTACTGAGGGGATTATGAGTAACTTTATCATCTCTTTTCTGGGAGTTGTTCATTATAGATTGTAAATGTGTGATGAACTGAGGTCAGGGTGTAGGTAATGAACTGAGGTCAGGGTGTAGGTAATGAACTAAGGTCAAGGTGTAGGTGATGAACTGAGGTCAGGGTGTAAATAATGAATGAACTGAGGTCAGGGTGTAGGTGATGAACTGAGGTCAGGGTGTAGGTAATGAACTGAGGTCAGGGTGTAGGTAATGAACTGAGTTCTGGGTGTAGGTAATGAACTGAGGTCTGGGTGTAGGTGATGAACTGAGGTCAGGGTGTAGGTAATGAACTGAGGTCAGGGTGTAGGTGATGAACTGAGGTCAGGGTGTAGGTAATGAACTGAGGTCAGGGTGTAGGTAATGAACTGAGGTCTGGGTGTAGGTGATGAACTGAGGTCAGGGTGTAGGTGATGAACTGAGGTCAGGGTGTAGGTGATGAACTGAGGTCAGGGTGTAGGTAATGAACTGAGGTCAGGGTGTAGGTAATGAACAGAGGTCAGGGTGTAGGTGATGAACTGAGGTCAGGGTGTAAATAATGAATGAACTGAGGTCAGGGTGTAGGTGATGAACTGAGGTCAGGGTGTAGGTAATGAACTGAGGTCAGGGTGTAGGTAATGAACTGAGGTCAGGGTGTAGGTGATGAACTGAGGTCAGGGTGTAGGTAATGAATGAACTGAGGTCAGGGTGTAGGTGATGAACTGAGGTCAGGGTGTAGGTAATGAATGAACTGAGGTCAGGGTGTAGGTAATGAATGAACTGAGGTCAGGGTGTAGGTGATGAACTGAGGTCAGGGTGTAGGTAATGAATGAACTGAGGTCAGGGTGTAGGTAATGAATGAACTGAGGTCAGGGTGTAGGTGATGAACTGAGGTCAGGGTGTAGGTATGGACATTTTATTGGTCATTGTGGTTTTTACCACCTCTCGTTTTCAGATTTACCCCTTTATAACCTTTGGCGTTTGACCCAGGAGCCTGGGGGAGGGGGGGGGGGCAGTGGTGGTTGGGAGGATTTTCAACCTCTTTATGTGCTCTGGGTTGGCACAGTGCCAGGAGGCTCACAGGAAACCATAGAGAGGAAGAGAGAGCAGGGGGAAATGGCAACAGTTTATCTGTCTGTTAAAAGACCCCCTCCTGGATGTCTGTTTGTCTGCTTGTCTGCCTGTCTGTCTGCCTGATTTTAATTTTTTTTTTTTTATGTAATCTTTATTTAAGTAGGCTATTTAAAATGACGGCCTACCAGAAGGCAAAAGGCCACCTCTGGGGACGGGGGCTGGGATTAAAAATGTAAAATATAAGACAAAACACACATCACAACATCATAACACTACATATACTGTCACACCCTGATCTGTTTCTCCTGTCCTTGTGCTTGTCACACCCCCCACCAGGTGTCGCCTGTCTTCCCCATTATCCCCTGTGTATTTATACCTGTGTTCTCTGTCTGTTTGTTGACAGTTCGTCTTGTATGTTTTTCAAGTCAACCAGCCTGTTTTCCCGTACTCCTGCTTCTATTCTCTTTTTGTCATTCCTCCCGGTCTTGACCCTTGCCTGTCCTGTCTCTGAGCCCGCCTGTCTCCAGCCGAAGGCATACGCAGACTTGAGACCCGAAGGCATACGCAGACTTGAGTTGTCTGTATTGCGGTACTGCTGGTCATTTTATGTCTACTTGTTCCTTCAAGAGAGCTAGCTCATTCGTGGGAGTGTGTACACTGGTGGGTCAGAAAAATAATTGTTCTTCTCCCCTTACTTGCCCCCCTCTCTATGCCACCCTGCTGTGGGGTGACCAGTCTCTCCAGGTACATATCGACTCGGGGGCCGATGTGAGTCTCATGGACGTTACCCTGGAATCTGAGCTGGGCATCCCCACTCAAACCCTCTCCATTCCCATGGGTGTTAGAGCGCTGGACGGGCGCTCTATAGGCCGGGTCATCCACCAGACCACCCTCGTCAGCCTACGAGTGTTGGAGAACTGCAGCAAGGCTATCCAATTCCTGCTGGTTGAGTCTCCGCAGGTCCCCGTGGTATTGGGATTCTCTTGGCTCCAGCACCACAATCCCTCCTTTGACTGTGCTCGTGGGCTGGAGCCCATCCTGCCACTCTTATTGCCTGAAGTCAGCTCTGCCTGCCCCGGGATGTCTCCTGGGGATTGGAAATTGCCCCGGACCTCTCCGCCAGCTCCGCAGAGTACCAGGACCTCCGGGAGGGGTTCAATAAGGCCCGGGCCACTTCACTTCTGCAGCACCGACCGGCTTCCAAGAAGGTCAAGTCTGAGGCACTGGCACATCGCTATAGGGCCGCGGCTACACCCCCGGAAGCCGAGACCTGTCCCCCCCACTCCAAGATCATTAGCCCCTCTGCTGTTTGCCCTCTGTTGCCCTGTACCCTCCATATTTTTCTACCTTTTCTGTGTCTAGAGCCAAAACCATGTCTGACTGCCCCTTGTCTTCTGTTTCTAGGTCCATCCCTCCCCCCGTGTCATCGATGGCCAGCAGCGTACACGGTGAGATGCCTCCTGAGGGTTTGACCTCGGGGCAGGGGTTTCCAGTACCTGGTTGACTGGGAGGGTTATGGCCCAGAGGAGCGGTGCTGGGTTCCCGCTAAGAACATCTTGGACCCGGCCCTCATTGCTGACTTTCACCGCTGACACCTCAGTCAACCAGGTATCCGCCAAGGTGAAACGCTAGGTGGTGTCCCTGGGGGGGGGGGGGTACTGTCACGCCCTGATCTGTTTCACCTGTGCTTGTCTCGACCCCACTCCAGGTGTCGCCCCTCTTCCCCATTATCCCCTGTGTATTTATACCTGTGTTCTCTGTCTGTTTGTTGCCAGTTCGTCTGGTATGTTTTTCAAGTCAACCAGCGTGTTTTCCCGTACTCCTGCATCTATTCTCTTTTTACTATTCCTCCCGGTCTTGACCCTTGCCTGTCCTGTCTCTGAGCCCGCCTGCCTGACCACTCTGCCTGCCTGCTGACCTGTACCTCTGCCTCCCTCTGGATTACCGACCTCTGCCTGCCTTGACCTGTCTACTGCTTGCCTCTGTTGGAACATTGAACTTTGTTACTTTGACAGTCTGCATACACAACATAGCACGGCATCAACACATGAAAACACAGCATGGTAGCAAACATGACAACAACACAACATGGCAGCAGCACAACATGGTAGCAGTAAAAAACATGGTACAAATAGACAACAGCACAAAGGGCAAGAAGGTAGAGACAACAATACATTACGCGAAGCAATGACAACTGTCAGTAAGAGTGTCCATGATTGAGTCTTTGAATGAAGAGATGGAGATAAAACGGTCAAGTTTGAGTGTTTTTTGCAGCTCGTTCCAGTCACTTGCTGCAGCGAACTGAAAGAAGGTGCGACCCAGGGATGTGTGTGCTTTGGGGACCTATAACTTTTAATGAACTACAATGTATATGGGCTGTAAACAGAGAGGCAGACAGACAGACAGACAGGCAGACAGGCAGAAAGACAGGCACAGGCAGAAAGACAGGCAGACAGGTAGAAAGATAGACAGGCAGACAAGCAGACAGGCAGACAGACAGGCCTCACTCCCCTTTATCTGAGATACCTACTGCAGCCCTCATCCTCCACAACACCCGTTCTGCCAGTCACATTCCGTTAACAACACAAAATCCTATCATCCCATCAAATATCAATCATCCACCTGCCGTCATCCTAAATGGACACACAGTCACACTTTATTTCAGAGGATGACCTGCCACCTGCTAGTGGAACGATGATGGGAGGTTTCCACTGGCTGGGAAAATGCATCCTTTGTTACACTGCTTACATGACCAAGGTGTCAGGGTGACCCAGAGACCACTCTGTATTCTGAAGTCTAATGGAACACAACACAGGCTGCCTCTGCAGTCTATACAGTGAGGTAGTGTCACCAGTGGTTTCCCTGTTCGTTTTTGTGGTTTCTGTTGATTGAGTGAGTGAGTGAGTGAGTGAGTGAGTGAGTGAGTGAGTGAGTGAGTGAGTGAGTGAGTGCGTGCGTGCGTGCGTGAGTGAGTAATCTGGCCTGTAGATCTTATTCTATCATATCTGAACGATCCACAGAATGGGTTTTCCATGACACACAGACAGTAAGGTAAAGGAGGGCAGATGGAAATGGAAGAGAAGCATCCCTCCTCTGACAATGATCCTGGGTATACGGTCACACACAGTCACACACACACATGGGCATATACAAACTTAAACACACACAGTCACACACACACACATGGGCATATACAAACTTAAACACACACAGTCACACACACACACATGGGCATATACAAACTTAAACACACACAGTCACACACACATGGGCATATACAAACTTAAACACACACAGTCACACACACACACATGGGCATACACACACTTAAACACACACAGGCAAACAAACAGGCAAACATGCACACATGCACAGTCGCACACACACACACACACACACACACACACACACACACACACACACACACACACACATACACACACACACACACAGACACACACACACACACACACACACACACACACACACACACACACACACACACACACACACACACACACACACACACACTCTCACACTCAAACACATTGGCCTTGAAGTCAAACCATGGAAACGACCAGGGAAACCACTAGTGACACTACCTCACACACACACAAAGGATACAAGCTTATTCAGTGATGGGGAACTACCTCCCCCACGCAGACACATCAACCAACATAATGAAGCACATGCAGTGGATAACACAGTGGATAACACAGTGGATAGCACAGTTAAAAGACACACTTGAAATGGAAATCAATGCCCCTCCTGAGAGGACATTTCAATGGGACCATTCTAACCTAGTCAGGCTCTGAAGTAGATCTTATATTTTCTGGTGTTTTCGTCACCTCTCTGCACCAGTGCCAACCAGCCTGAGGAGCATTATGAAGAGGCTAAATGCTAAGACAACGTCCCCTAAATGTCCCCAGCACACAGATCGAGGTAGATTCCTAAAAGTCAAGATAGGGGGCTATACATCTTAATAAGGATTTTCCAATCCGACTGTGTAAGTCAGTTCCTATTTCTAGTACTTCCTAACCTTTACCAAGACATTGGTGACATAACTTGGAACAGAGTGAATCACGAGGAGGATGGACAGACGGTCACCGGCTGGGGAATATCTGACTCACATTTCAAGGTCTGATACCCAGCTTTGATATCACAGAAGCTGGGAAGTCTGGGAAATTCCATTCTTGGAATCCCCCCCGACTTCCCCAAAACGTTCCCACAACGTTCCCACAACTAAACCGTCTTTACTATTAGTGGCCTAAACATACAGAAAAAGTAATAAAAAACATTTTTTTTAAGTAACTGTATTACTCCTGATGCCACATGTTGCCATGGAAATGTCCAATGACAAACGGCTGAGGTGCCCCTTGACAGAGAAGAGAAGACAGTTGGTGAGACAGCTGTGCTAACGGCAAGAAGGGGAAATCCCTCGGAGCGAGAGAGAGAGAAAGAGAGACATAATATGACATTTGAAATGTCCCTATAATTTTGGAACTTGTGAGTGTAATATTTACTGTTCACTTTTTTATTGTTTATTTCACTTTTCTTTATCCGTTTCACTTGCTTTGGTAATGTAAACATATGTTTCCCGTGCAAATAAAGCCCCTTAAATGTAATTTAATTGACAGAGAGAGAGAAAGAGAGAGAGAAAGAGAGAGAGAGATTTCTTCTCTCCACTGCCTCCTTTTCACAGACTCTGAAATATAAACACACCGTTTTTGCAATTGAGCCAAAGTCATTAAAGTATGTATGCTAGCAGGGTTTTACAGTCTGTATGCTAGCAGGGTTTTACAGTGTGTATGCTAGCAGGGTTTTACAGTGTGTATGCTAGCAGGGTTTTACAGTATGTATGCTAGCAGGGTTTTACAGTCTGTATGCTAGCAGGGTTTTACAGTATGTATGCTAGCAGGGTTTTACAGTATGTATGCTAGCAGGGTTTTACAGTCTGTATGCTAGCAGGGTTTTACAGTCTGTATGCTAGCATGGTTTTACAATATGTATGCTAGCAGGGTTTTACAGTATGTATGCTAGCAGGGTTTTACAGTCTGTATGCTAGCAGGGTTTTACAGTGTGTATGCTAGCAGGGTTTTACAGTATGTATGCTAGCAGGGTTTTACAGTGTGTATGCTAGCAGGGTTTTACAGTATGTATGCTAGCAGGGTTTTACAGTATGTATGCTAGCAGGGTTTTACAGTCTGTATGCTAGCAGGGTTTTACAGTGTGTATGCTAGCAGGGTTTTACAGTCTGTATGCTAGCAGGGTTTTACAGTATGTATGCTAGCAGGGTTTTACAGTCTGTATGCTAGCAGGGTTTTACAGTATGTATGCTAGCAGGGTTTTACAGTCTGTATGCAAGCAGGGTTTTACAGTATGTATGCTAGCAGGGTTTTACAGTCTGTATGCTAGCAGGGTTTTACAGTATGTATGCTAGCATGGTTTTACAATATGTATGCTAGCAGGGTTTTACAGTATGCATGCTAGCAGGGTTTTACAGTATGTATGCTAGCAGGGTTTTACAGTCTGTATGCTAGCAGGGTTTTACAGTATGTATGCTAGCAGGGTTTTACAGTATGTATGCTAGCAGGGTTTTACAGTCTGTATGCTAGCAGGGTTTTACAGTCTGTATGCTAGCAGGGTTTGGGAGTTAGGGGGTTTGGGAGTCCGGTTGGGAGTTAGGCAAAAAAGAAGGGGATACCCTGGTCTGGAAATATCAACACCCTCCCCCCTTTCTGTTACCCTCATGGTTATTTTCAGCATAAACGGGTGAGCCCACCCTGTGGGAAATCACTAGAGAATTGCATAGAGAATCACATATCAGTAAAGGACACAAACAGGGGGATACCCTGGTCTGGAAATGTCAAACCCATGGTCTGTTATTTTTAACAAGCGGGTGACCTCAGATTGAGAATCCAACATGTGTGTTGTGTAAAGCTTTCACCTATCAGGGGAGGCCCCATAACTCTGCCATGTCTGACACCGAGGAGGGACTGGTCATGCTCATAGCTCTGCCGTGTCTGACACCGAGGAGGGACTGGTCAGGCTCATAGCTCTGCCGTGTCTGACACCGAGGAGGGACTGGTCAGGCTCATAGCTCTGCCGTGTCTGGCACCGAGGAGGGACTGGTCAGGCTCATAGCTCTGCCGTGTCTGACACCGAGGAGGGACTGGTCAGGCACATAGCTCTGCCGTGTCTGACACCGAGGAGGGACTGGTCAGGCTCATAGCTCTGCCGTGTCTGACACCGAGGAGGGACTGGTCAGGCTCATAGCTCTGCCGTGTCTGACACCGAGGAGGGACTGGTCAGGCTCATAGCTCTGCCGTGTCTGACACCGAGGAGGGACTGGTCAGGCTCATAGCTCTGCCGTGTCTGACACCGAGGAGGGACTGGTCAGGCTCATAGCTCTGCCGTGTCTGGCTCCGAGGAGGGACTGGTCAGGCTCATAGCTCTGCCGTGTCTGACACCGAGGAGGGACTGGTCAGGCTCATAGCTCTGCCGTGTCTGGCACCGAGGAGGGACGTGTCTGACACCGAGGAGGGACTGGTCAGGCTCATAGTTCTGCCGTGTCTGGCACCGAGGAGGGACGTGTCTGGCACCAAGGAGGGACTGGTCAGGCTCATAGCTCTACCGTGTCTGGCACCGAGGAGGGACGTGTCTGACACCGAGGAGGGACTGGTCAGGCTCATAGCTCTGCCGTGTCTGGCACCGAGGAGGGACTGGTCAGGCTCATAGCTCTGCCGTGTCTGACACCGAGGAGGGACTGGTCAGGCTCATAGCTCTGCCGTGTCTGACACCGAGGAGGGACTGGTCAGGCTCATAGCTCTGCCGTGTCTGACACCGAGGAGGGACTGGTCAGGCTCATAGCTCTGCCGTGTCTGACACCGAGGAGGGACTGGTCAGGCTCATAGCTCTGCCGTGTCTGGCTCCGAGGAGGGACTGGTCAGGCTCATAGCTCTGCCGTGTCTGACACCGAGGAGGGACTGGTCAGGCTCATAGCTCTGCTGTGTCTGACACCGAGGAGGGACTGGTCAGGCTCATAGCTCTGCCGTGTCTGGCACCGAGGAGGGACTGGTCAGGCTCATAGCTCTGCCGTGTCTGGCACCGAGGAGGGACTGGTCAGGCTCATAGCTCTGCTGTGTCTGACACCGAGGAGGGACTGGTCAGGCTCATAGCTCTGCCGTGTCTGGCACTGAGGAGGGACTGGTCAGGGTCTGGCTAAGACACTGTAGGGTCAGCAGCATACCTCACACACCCAGGTGAGGGTACCTGCGCATACACACACACTCAGAAACAGGCAGGCACATACACACACACACACACAGATGCAAACAAACACACACAAAACACGCACACACACACACACACCATTTGAATAAATACAGATTACAGTAAAGTAAACAAGTCACTCAAGATCAAACTCTGCCATGTTCTACTTGCTCTCTCTCTCCCTATTTCTCTCTCCCCCATGTTCCCTCTTTCTCTCTCCCCCATGTTCTCTCTCCCTCTTTCTCTCTCGCCCATGTTCCCTCTTTCTCTCTCCCCATTTTCTCTCTCCCTCTTTCTCTCTCCCCTTGTTCCCTCACCCTCTTTCTCTCTCCCCCATGTTCTCTCTCCCTCTTTCTCTCTCCCCATGTTCTCTCCCCATGTTCTCTCACCCTCTTTCTATATCCCCCATGTTCCCTCACCCTCTTTCTCTCTCCCCCATGTTCTCTCTCCCTCTTTCTCTCTCGCCCATGTTCCCTCTTTCTCTCTCCCCATTTTCTCTCTCCCTCTTTCTCTCTCCCCTTGTTCCCTCACCCTCTTTCTCTCTCCCCCATGTTCTCTCTCCCTCTTTCTCTCTCGCCCATGTTCCCTCTTTCTCTCTCCCCATTTTCTCTCTCCCTCTTTCTCTCTCCCCATGTTCTCGCTCCCTCTTTCTCTCTCCCCATGTTCTCTCACCCTCTTTCTATATCCCCCATGTTCCCTCACCCTCTTTCTCTCTCCCCATGTTCTCGCTCCCTCTTTCTCTCTCCCCATGTTCTCTCACCCTCTTTCTATATCCCCCATGTTCCCTCACCCTCTTTCTCTCTCCCCCATGTTCTCTCTCCCTCTTTTTCCACCTGTCTATCTTCTTGCTCCCTTTGTCCCTCTCTCTCTCTCCCTCACCCTGTCTGTCTTGGGGAACACATTAGCCGCCAGTTGTTCCTTTCAGTGGTAGCTATTTGTGGTGTCTCGGTGCATGCCTGTACTGTGTGTCCTCTAGGAGAGAGACGTCTGATAGGCTTTTATTAACGCCCTGCCTCGGTCTGGAACACCATGGGGACCCTGCTTTTGTCCTCCCTTCTTTCTCCCTCTCCTTCTCCCTCCCTGTGAGGTCTAGAACCTTCTCCAGTCATAATGCATTTCTCTCTCTCTACGTTTCTTTTCCCCTCCCTTCTCTCCCTCTCGGTTTCTCTGTTTCTCCGTTGTTTCTCTCTCTCTCTCTGCCTGACTGTGTTTCTCTCTCTCTCTCTCTGCCTGACTCTCTGTGTTTCTCTCTCTCTCTGCCTGACTCTGTGTTTCTCTCTCTCTGCCTGACTCTCTGTGTTTCTGCCTCTCTCTGCCTGACTCTGTGTTTCTCTCCCTCTGCCTGACTCTGTGTTTCTCTCTCTCGCTGCCTGACTCTGTGTTTCTCTCTCTCTGCCTGACTCTCTGTGTTTCTCTCTCTCTCTGCCTGACTCTGTGTTTCTCCCTCTCTCTGCCTGACTCTCTGTGTTTCTCTCTCTCTCTGCCTGACTCTGTGTTTCTCTCTCTCTTTGCCTGACTCTGTGTTTCTCTCTCTCTCGGCCTGACTCTGTGTTTCTCTCTCTCTCTGCCTGACTCTGTGTTTCGTCTCTCTCTCTACCTGACTCTGTGTTTCTCACTCTCTCTGCCTGACTCTGTGTTTCTCTCTCTCTCTCTGCCTGACTCTGTGTTTCTCTCTCTCTGCCTGACTCTCTGTTTCTCTCTCTTTCTGCCTGACTCTGTGTTTCTCTCTCTCTCTGCCTGACTCTGTGTTTCTCTCTCTCTGCCTGACTCTGTGTTTCTCTCTCTCTCTCTCTGCCTGACTCGGTGTTTCTCTCTCTCTGCCTGACACTCGGTGTTTCTCTCTCTCTGCCTGACTCTGTGTTTCTCTCTCTCTGCCTGACTCTGCGTTTCTCTCTCTCTCTGTCTGACTCTGTGTTTCTCTCTCTCTCTCTGCCTGACTCTGTGTTTCTCTCTCTCTCTCTGCCTGTCTCTCTGTGTTTCTCTCTCTCTGCCTGACTCTGTGTTTCTCTCTCTCTCTACCTGACTCTGTGTTTCTCACTCTCTCTGCCTGACTCTGTCTTTCTCTCTCTCTCTCTGCCTGACTCTGTGTTTCTCTCTCTCTGCCTGACTCTGTGTTTCTCTCTCTCTCTGCCTGACTCGGTGTTTCTCTCTCTCTGCCTGTCTCTCTGTGTTTCTCTCTCTTTCTGCCTGACTCTGTGTTTCTCTCTCTCTGCCTGACTCTGTGTTTCTCTCTCTCTCTGCCTGACTCGGTGTTTCTCTCTCTCTGCCTGACTCGGTGTTTCTCTCTCTCTGCCTGACTCTGTGTTTCTCTCTCTCTGCCTGACTCTGTGTTTCTCTCTCTCTCTGCCTGACTCTGTGTTTCTCTCTCTCTCTGCCTGTCTCTCTGTGTTTCTCTCTCTTTCTGCCTGACACTGTGTTTCTCTCTCTCTCTGCCTGACTCTGTGTTTCTCTCTCTCTCTACCTGACTCTGTGTTTCTCTCTCTCTCTCTGCCTGACTCTGTGTTTCTCTCTCTCTGCCTGACTGTGTTTCTCTCTCTCTCTGCCTGACTCGGTGTTTCTCTCTCTCTGCCTGTCTCTCTGTGTTTCTCTCTCTTTCTGTCTGACTCTGTGTTTCTATCTCTCTGCCTGACTCTGTGTTCTCTCTCTCTCTGCCTGACTCTGTGTTTCTCTCTCTCGCTGCCTGACTCTGTTTCTCTCTCTCTCTCTCTGCCTGACTCTGTGTTTCTCTCTCTCTCTGCCTGACTCTGTGTTTCTCTCTCTCTGCCTGACTCTGTGTTTCTCTCTCTCTGCCTGACTCTGTGTTTCTCTCTTTCTGCCTGACTCTGTGTTTCTCTCTCTCTGCCTGACTCTGTGTTTCTCTCTCTCTCTGCCTGACTCTGTGTTTCTCTCTCTCTGCCTGACTCTGTGTTTCTCTCTCTCTGCCTGACTCTGTGTTTCTCTCTTTCTGCCTGACTCTGTGTTTCTCTCTCTCTGCCTGACTCTGTGTTTCTCTCTCTCTCTGCCTGACTCTGTGTTTCTCTCTCTCTCTGCCTGACTCTGTGTTTCTCTCCCTCTCTCTGCCTGACTCTGTGTGTCTCTCTCTCTCTGCCTGACTCTGTGTTTCTCTCTCTCTGCCTGACTCTGTGTTTCTCTCTCTCTCTTCCTGACTCTGTGTTTCTCTCTCTCTCTCTGCCTGACTCTGTGTTTCTCTCTCTCTGCCTGACTCTGTGTTTCTCTCTCTGCCTGACTCGGTGTTTCTCTCTCTCTGCCTGTCTCTCTGTGTTTCTCTCTCTTTCTGCCTGACTCTGTGTTTCTCTCTCTCTGCCTGACTCTGTGTTTCTCTCTCTCTGCCTGACTCTGTGTTTCTGTCTCTCTCTGCCTGTCTCTCTGTGTTTCTCTCTCTGCCTGACTCGGTGTTTCTCTCTCTCTGCCTGACTCGGTGTTTCTCTCTCTCTGCCTGACTCTGTGTTTCTCTCTCTCTGCCTGAATCGGTGTTTCTCTCTCTCTCTGCCTGACTCGGTGTTTCTCTCTCTCTGCCTCTCTCTCTGTGTTTCTCCCTCTCTTTGCCTGACTCTGTTTCTCCCTCTCTCTGCCTGACTCTGTGTTTCTGCCTCTCTCTGCCTGACTCTGTGTTTCTCTCTCTCTCTCTCTGCCTGACTCTGTGTTTCTCCCTCTCTTTGCCTGACTCTGTTTCTCCCTCTCTCTGCCTGACTCTGTGTTTCTGCCTCTCTCTGCCTGACTCTGTGTTTCTCCCTCTCTCTGCCTGACTCTGTGTTTCTCTCTCTCTCTGCCTGACTCTGTGTTTCTCTCTCTCTCTGCCTGACTCTGTGTTTCTCTCTCTCTCTGCCTGACTCTGTGTTTCTCTCTCTCTGCCTGACTCTGTGTTTCTCTCTCTCTCTGCCTGACTCTGTGTTTCTCTCTCTCTCCCTGACTCTGTGTTTCTCTCTCTCTCTGCCTGACTCTCTGTGTTTCTCTCTCTTTCTGCCTGACTCTGTGTTTCTCTCTCTCTGCCTGACTCTGTGTTTCTCTCTCTCTCTGCCTGACTCTGTGTTTCTCTCTCTCTCTGCCTGACTCTGTGTTTCTCTCTCTCTGCCTGACTCTGTGTTTCTCTCTCTCTGCCTGACTCTGTGTTTCTCTCTCTCTGCCTGACTTTGTGTTTCTCTCTCTCTCTACCTGACTCTGTGTTTCTCTCTCTCTCTCACTCACTCACTTGGGCTCTCTGCAGGGGTGAGGGATCTGTCTGTTTTTAGATGGACAGACAGGAGAGGTGTACAAGGGGGAGGACAGCATGGTGATATGTCATTGTGAGGGACAGGTGGTAGAGCGAGAGAGAGAGAGGGAAGAGAGAGTTTAGAGTACAGAACTACCAAGAGAGTTTAGCAATAATCCCGAGCTATAGTACGGTCCCCTTTAAAACAGCATGACAGGAGCTGGTATTGTGGATCTGGTGGTGGGCAGGGTGGGCTGGAATAGACCTGTTAATTCAACAGAGGTGGTATAGGGCAGTCACTCCCAGGAAAATGTTACTAGCCGCCATATCCTTGTTTCCTCCAATTCCTCTCTTTCTAATCGCATTGGAGCAGAGAATCCAAAGTCCCTCCCCTGGATTTCCTCCACCAATGAGGTTTGAGAGGGAGGCCAGGAGTTGCAGAAACAAGGATTGAGGAAGCAAATATTTTAATACAGTCAGACAGTCCAGTTTCAGAACTAGAACAGCAGTAACTTTCACTGCAGCCCGCTAATGCTGACAACCAACCATCAACCATCTCACTCACTTAACTGTCTGGATCTCTATCTTGTGCCAGTCAAGCTTCTCATATATATTTATGTGATCACGGGGGAAGCTTCAAACATTATTCCTGAGGATTTTCAATGAGCGTCCGGGCTCCCGAAATGCAATTTCGCGATGTTTAACCGGGATATAGGAAAGCTCAGCGTAAAGCCATGGCATGTTAGCGAGTCGCCAATATCCAAGATCCAGGCAATTATCTATGAGCTCTGAGGTATGATTGAATACGTAGGCAGTATACCCAGAGAGAGAGAGGTGGTCTAGGGAATATTCCTCATCGCTCTGGAAGAAAGGTTTTTCATCAGGGAGAGGGTGTGTGTGTGTATGTTTAACCTGCTTAATGGGAGATGATCCCCAAAGCCAATAGGGCGTTCTTGGTCAGCCTAATAGGGGGTTCTTGGTCAGCCTAATAGGGCGTTCTTGGTCAGCCTAATAGGGCGTTCTTGGTCAGCCTAATAGGGCGTTCTTGGTCAGCCTAATAGGGCGTTCTTGGTCAGCCTAATAGGGCGTTCTTGGTCAGCCTAATAGGGCATTCTTGGTCAGCCTAATAGGGCATTCTTGGTCAGCCTAATAGGGCGTTCTTGGTCAGCCTAATAGGGCGTTCTTGGTCAGCCTAATAGGGGGTTCTTGGTCAGCCTAATAGGGTGTTCTTGGTCAGCCTAATAGGGTGTTCTTGGTCAGCCTAATAGGGCATTCTTGGTCAGCCTAATAGGGCGTACTTGGTCAGCCTAATAGGACATTCTTGGTCAGCCTAATAGGGCGTACTTGGTCAGCCTAATAGGACATTCTTAGTCAGCCTAATAGGGCATTCTTGGTCAGCCTAATAGGGCGTACTTGGTCAGCCTAATAGGACATTCTTGGTCAGCCTAATAAGGCATTCTTGGTCAGCCTAATAGGGCGTACTTGGTCAGCCTAATAGGACATTCTTGGTCAGCCTAATAGGGCGTTCTTGGTCAGCCTAATAGGGCGTTCTTGGTCAGCCTAATAGGGCGTTCTTGGTCAGCCTAATAGGGCATTCTTGGTCAGCCTTCTCTTTCCCCTCTCTCTCTCTCTCTCTCTCTCTCTCTCTCTCTCTCTCTCTGTGCACTCAATTTTGTGAAGCCAAGCTTTTTATCCTTTTCAAAGCATTGTGGAACGGGGGTCTACACTAGCTACACTCAGGCCTAGCACAGGGCCCCATTCTGGGGTAGATAAGAAGCTCAGATACCGTCTTGAGCATTGGACCGAGGATCCAAGGGGGGTCAGAGTTCGTATTGGGTTTATCTCATGTTTGAGTTCCAGGCATTCCACAGGCTAAACATGCCCAGTTTGGACAGGGACCCCAGTGCTCCTTCTGGGGGGGGAGAATATGCTTCATTTAGTTACCTTTGACCTCGTTGAGTGATGAGCGAGACAGCGTAGAAGAAGGAGTGGCAGAGGAACTGATGATCGTTAACCCCAGAGAAATAGATACAGTCATTCCATTTCTATGGTTAACCCTTTGTTTCAAGGCAAGTCAAGCCAAGCTAAACTGGGTCGGTTCCAGCTAGTACTGCTGCAGTGTGAACGTGTTGAGAGGGAAGAGAGGGAAGAGAGAGAGAGAGAGAAGAGAGGAAAGAGAGAGAGAGAGGGAAGAGAGGGAAGAGAGAGAGAGAAAGACTGAGTTCCATTGTGTAAGCTACAGATGTATCCAACCCACATACATGGAGGCTATTCATTTCTGCATAGAGGATGAATAGAACATTCAATTTCGTGGCACAGCAGAAACCAATGTCCAGTTCAGAAATCACACCTGTATGTGAGTCATAGCATTCTTCTTCCCAGGGCGCCATAGAAATACATAACGAGACGAGTTAGTCATCCTCTATTCACATGCACGACATTGAAACACTTTTGACCACTGATTTTCCCTTTTGTTTGGATCTGTGTGGACTTCTGTGTCCTTCTGGGCTGTGATGGAGGTGACTAATGATGATGCGTAATGATGATGAGGATACAGAGAAGTCTTTGGGCTCTGATCTGATTGGTGTCACAGTGGGCCATGCATATCTAAACCCTGGGATTAGACCATGGTGCTTGCCTACGGAGCTGTGAGGGGAACGGCACCTCCGTACCTTCAGGCTCTGATCAGGCCCTACACCCAAACAAGGGCACTGCGTTCATCCACCTCTGGCCTGCTCGCCTCCCTACCTCTGAGGAAGCACAGTTCCCGCTCAGCCCAGTCAAAACTGTTCGCTGCTCTGGCACCCCAATGGTGGAACAAGCTCCCTCACGACGCCAGGACAGCGGAGTCAATCACCACCTTCCGGGGACACCTGAAACCCCACCTCTTTAAGGAATACCTGGGATAGGATAAAGTAATCCTTCTAACCCCCCCCTTAAAAGATTTAGATGCACTATTGTAAAGTGGTTGTTCCACTGGATATCATAAGGTGAATGCACCAATTTGTAAGTCGCTCTGGATAAGAGCGTCTGCTAAATGACTTAAATGTAAATGTAAAAATTAAACCCCTAAAGGGCGCCACATTATGTTGTTGTCATAGAAATACATTTGTTTTGCTCTGATTACCGTAAATTCCGGACTATAAGCCCCAACTTTTTTCCCAGGCTTTGAACCTCGCGGCTTAAACAATGACGCGGCTAATATATGGATTTTTTCCGCTTTCAATTTTTTTTCTCTCCAAAAAACACATTCTGTGACGTGCTCAGTTTTTTGGCGGCATGAAGCTTTCATTAGACCAATGAAATTGCCGAACGGGTTAAGATCAAACAACGTTTTTGTTTACTGTTTAGATTAAATCGAGCGCTCTCAAACTTCCCCTCATTCTGATTACGGTAGTCATTTTGTCACCCTCATCATGGCAAAGACACCGAGAAATGCATATGATGCAGCTTTAAAGTTGAAGGCGATTGATCTGGCTGTTGGAAAAGGAAATATAGCTGCTGCACGGGAGCTTGGTCTTAATGAGTCGATGATAAGACATTGGAAACAGCAGCGTGAGGAATTGACTCAGTGCAAAAAGACAACTAAAGCTTACTGCTAATTTTTTATTTTTGTTACAAGCCGTGTTTCGTTAAAGCCTATTTATTTTTGTTACAAGCCGTGTTTCGTTAAAGCCTATTTATTTTTGTTACAAGCCGTGTTTCGTTAAAGCCTGTGTAAAGTTAATTTGTTTCAATGTACCGGTAGGCACCTGCGGCTTATAGACATGTGTGGCTTATTTATGTTCAAAATAATATATTTTTTTAAATTCAGTGGGTGCGGCTTATATTCAGGTGCGCTTAATAGTCCGGAAATTACGGTACTCAAATTTGCTAGAAAATCAACACAAAATCAACACAAATGCATTTTAATGTCATCTGATGCATATTTCTCAACAAATACATGATAATAAATGACCTAACTTTTTGGTTGGGCAGAACCAACTTGTTGTATTGCCTAGGCCAATGTGGTGGACACTGTAGGTATAAACATGCATGTCTGGATGTCCTAAGAGGTTCTGTCCAAAGAGAATCATCTTAGGCTTTACAACACACATACACTGAGCATTGCTATTGGTTAAAAGTGAAAGTAGCAGAGGCAGTGTATGGAATACTGAGGATCCATAAGGATTAAAGCCCTGGTCACACTGCAGGCCTTAACGCTCAAATCAGTTGTTGTTTTTTTCAAATACTGACTGTCTAAACAGCAAGTTACAAGTTACCAAATGGGATGTGTGTGTGTTCAGACAGCAATCATTTTCTGACATGGCTACACTAGTTGTCATATTAACGATGGGTGTGTGCACTGTGTGCCGTAACGGGTGTGTGCACTGTGTGCCGTAACGGGTGTGTGCACTGTGTGCCGTAACGGGTGTGTGCACTGTGTGCCGTAACGGGTGTGTGCACTGTGTGCCGTAACGGGTGTGTGCACTGTGTGCCGTAGGGGGATAGTTGGTGGTGCTTCCTATCACTCAGAAGTTATGTATCAAGCTGAGGTGACGACTCCTGCCATGGACGTTTCCCAGTTGCTTGAATGTTCAAAATCATAGTGCAAGAACACTTTTAAAGCTTCAAAGGACAAGATTATCCAACTTTGAAAACTAGTCCTTTTTGGATAGCCACGGCAGTCAATTAGCTAGCTGTTTAGCTTTATAGCACATTCACTCATTTGTTTGTAAACAATTAACAAGCTAGTTAGCTACTACATGTTCTTGTAAAACTGTAAACAGAGTAGCTAGCAAGCAACAAGATATGCCAAATAACAGTAAAAAAAACACTTGAGGGCAAATAAATCAGATTTGACGAGTCTTAAGACACAGTGGATATAATACTGAGGATCCATAATCATTAAGACACAGTGGATAGAATACTGAGGATCCATAATCATTAACACAGTGGATAGAATACTGAGGATCCATAATCATTAAGACACAGTGGATAGAATACTGAGGATCCATAATCATTAAGACACAGTGGATAGAATACTGAGGATCCATAATCATTAACACAGTGGATAGAATACTGAGGATCCATAATCATTAAGACACAGTGGATAGAATACTGAGGATCCATAATCATTAACACAGTGGATAGAATACTGAGGATCCATAATCATTAAGACACAGTGGATAGAATACTGAGGATCCATAATCATTAAGACACAGTGGATAGAATACTGAGGATCCATAATCATTAAGACACAGTGAATAGAATACTGAGGATCCATAATCATTAAGACACAGTGGATAGAATACTGAGGATCCATAATCATTAACACAGTGGATAGAATACTGAGGATCCATAATCATTAAGACACAGTGGATAGAATACTGAGGATCCATAATCATTAAGACACAGTGGATAGAATACTGAGGATCCATAATCATTAAGACACAGTGGATAGAATACTGAGGATCCATAATCATTAACACAGTGGATAGAATACTGAGGATCCATAATCATTAAGACACAGTGGATAGAATACTGAGGATCCATAATCATTAACACAGTGGATAGAATACTGAGGATCCATAATCATTAAGACACAGTGGATAGAATACTGAGGATCCATAATCATTAACACAGTGGATAGAATACTGAGGATCCATAATCATTAAGACACAGTGGATAGAATACTGAGGATCCATAATCATTAAGACACAGTGGATAGAATACTGAGGATCCATAATCATTAAGACACAGTGAATAGAATACTGAGGATCCATAATCATTAAGACACAGTGGATAGAATACTGAGGATCCATAATCATTAACACAGTGGATAGAATACTGAGGATCCATAATCATTAAGACACAGTGGATAGAATACTGAGGATCCATAATCATTAAGACACAGTGGATAGAATACTGAGGATCCATAATCATTAAGACACAGTGGATATAATACTGAGGATCCATAATCATTAACACAGTGGATATAATACTGAGGATCCATAATCATTAAGACACAGTGGATAGAATACTGAGGATCCATAATCATTAAGACACAGTGGATAGAATACTGAGGATCCATAAGCATTAAGACACAGTGAATAGAATACTGAGGATCCATAATCATTAACACAGTGGATAGAATACTGAGGATCCATAATCATTAAGACACAGTGGATAGAATACTGAGGATCCATAATCATTAAGACACAGTGAATAGAATACTGAGGATCCATAATCATTAACACAGTGAATAGAATACTGAGGATCCATAATCATTAAGATACAGTGGATAGAATACTGAGGATCCATAATCATTAAGACACAGTGGATAGAATACTGAGGATCCATAATCATTAAGACACAGTGAATAGAATACTGAGGATCCATAATCATTAACACAGTGAATAGAATACTGAGGATCCATAATCATTAAGACACAGTGGATAGAATACTGAGGATCCATAATCATTAAGACACAGTGAATAGAATACTGAGGATCCATAATCATTAAGATACAGTGGATAGAATACTGAGGATCCATAATCATTAAGACACAGTGGATAGAATACTGAGGATCCATAATCATTAAGACACAGTGGATAGAATACTGAGGATCCATAATCATTAAGACACAGTGGATAGAATACTGAGGATCCATAATCATTAAGACACAGTGGATAGAATACTGAGGATCCATAATCATTAACACAGTGGATAGAATACTGAGGATCCATAATCATTAAGACACAGTGGATAGAATACTGAGGATCCATAATCATTAAGACACAGTGGATAGAATACTGAGGATCCATAAGCATTAAGACACAGTGAATAGAATACTGAGGATCCATAAGCATTAAGACACAGTGAATAGAATACTGAGGATCCATAATCATTAAGACACAGTGAATAGAATACTGACGATCCATAATCATTAAGACACAGAATGCATCTTTGACAGTAGTTGAACCACATCACTAGATCCACATACAAGCTTGTAGCAAAAAACTATTCTGACAGAAGCTGAATATCGAGAGAGTGTGAGAGAGGAAGAGAGAGGCTGTGGACGGAGTGAGAGACAGGGAGAGAGAAAAGAGGGAGAGAAAGGGAAAGAGAGAAAGTGAGAAATAGAGAGAGAGAGAGATTGTTCAACAGAGAGGCTGAGTCTATAACATTCATCCACAGGGGAAAAGTTTGCAAATAGAGCATGAATATTTGATATCCATTGATTATGAATCTACTTATCTTGATATCAAATCCAATATATACTATAATCCTTCTTTGCTTCTCGGAAACCCTTCCATGACATATTTCCCATAACTCTACCATTGCTCGTTATCCAGTTGAGCTGCCCTCACATATTTGGCGATTCTCAAATTACAGCAGTCTTAGCAAAATTTTATATTAGTAGCAATCAGTAACATTAGTAACATTGGAAATGCCATTAGGATGGTGAGTAATCATTCAAAGAGAGAGAGAGAGAGAGAGAGAGAGAGAGAGAGAGAGAGAGAGAGTTGTGTGTATTCCATTGCGTGTCAGAGATGTCTAGTGAGGAGGTAGCTGGACTAGAAGGGAGGAGGGTGTGTGTGTCTCTCTCTGTGTGTGTGTGTGTGTGTGTGTGTGTGTGTGTGTGTGTGTGTGTGTGTGTGTGTGTGTGTGTGTGTGTGTGTGTGTGTGGTTAAAAAGGAGACTAGATTAATAGATAGTGGAAAACAGCAGACTGCCCCCCCCACACACACACGCACACACACACACACACACACACACACACACACACACACACACACACACACACACACACACACACACACACACACACACACACACACACACACTCCCCAGACAGAGGCCCTTTATACTATTGGCGTCAGCCCAGCGTCACTTAAAGAGCAAGTGAGGCCACTTACCATGAGTGATTCTCAGTGTGATTGGTTGACCTTACGCTGACCCCCAGAGACCCCCCAGGGCCGTGACGAAGGAAGTGGCTGCTGGAAGGCCAGCCGACTCATGGCACGCAACCTCCTTTCTCTCCCCTCCTCTTCCAAACCACACACAATCTCCCTCTCTCTCAATCCCTCTCTCTCCCTCTCTCTTCCTCCCCTCTCTCTCTCTCCCTCTCTCTCCCTCTCTCTCTTCCTCCCTCTCTCTCTCCCTCTCCCTTCCTCTCCCTCTCCTTCTTTCTCTTCCTCGCCTCTCTTTCTCTCCCACACACTAGAATGCAGCTTCGGCCAAAGAAAATATCACACAGACATCATGCTGCTGATGTTCCCCAACCCAGTTCAGCTGTTTGTTGAAATCAAAAACATAGTACAACTTCTGATGGACAGAAAACAGTCTCTTATCAACAGCATATTTATATTCACACAAACCGGCAAATGTGACCTTTTGTGTTGGAGTCCAGGTCTCCTCCAGTGTGCCAAATGACTATGTTAGCCTGCAGAGCCAAAGGCACAAAGCTGAGACAAATTCAACAGAATTAACCAAATGGATGTCTCTAGATAATGTAGCAGGAAGTATACTGCATATCCTGCCATGCTAAGGAGAGTACACTGAAACAGCCCCTGCATTCCAAATACAAGAGACCTAGTCTAGTCCATCGTCATTAAGATCAGAATGAGATTATCTCATAGAGGCTAAACTCTCTGTAATATGCATCCCAGATCTCCCTGATGGAGCCTTAATGAGAAGGAGTGGGAAGAGAGGGAGAACAAACACACAGACACACACGCACAAAAACACACTTTCAGGCCTTTCCCCTAACCCTCCTCCCCTCCAAACAAGCCTGGCGGAGCTACAATTATCAGGAGTAAAGCATGTATTTATAGCGAGCCAGGGATAAATCGCGGAATGAATAGTGAGGCGGTTATATTTAACGCTCTGTGATGTCAACACGAGGTTGGCCAGTTGCCATGGTTTCTCCCTACTGAGCAGGGCGAGGGGGGGGGGTCTTATCGACGGCGTGCTGAGAGAAGGCAGTGGTGGAGGAGAGATAGTGTGTCGACGGACTGAGAGGAAAAACGTAATACAAAGGGGGCTGTTGGGGTCGCTGGGTAGGACAATGAACTCAGCACCTGACAGACATGGCTCCCGAGAGGTGCAGCGGTCTAAGGCACTGCATCTCAGTGCTAGAGGCGTCACTACAGACCCTGGTTCCATTCCAGGCTGTATCACAGCGGTCTAAGGCACTGCATCTCAGTGCTAGAGGCGTTACTACAGACCCTGGTTCAATTCCAGGCTGTATCACAGCGGTCTAAGGCACTGCATCTCAGTGCTAGAGGCATCACTACAGACCCTGGTTCAATTCCAGGCTGTATCACAACCGGCCATGATTGGGAGTCCCATAGAGTGGCGCACAATTGGCCCAGCGTTGTCCGGGTTTGGCCGGGGTAGGCCGTCATTGTAAACAAGAATTTGTCCTTAACTGACTTTCCTAGTTAAATAAGAAAATAGGCTTGCATTATAATATGCCCTTGAACTGTTCTCTATTGTACGTGAGAGGTAGTGATATTACAGCTGGTCATTAGGACATTAGTCTATGATGACACTTGAATTGGATTTTCATGCAAACTCGCTAATGTGGAAAAACTATCCTGAACCATATCTCAGCCCAAGCTGTGGTCAAGACAGTTGAAACCGTTCCAGTGTCGGCTACTGTATGCATGTAGATAAACAGAATGGGAGAAAACCACATGAGAAGATCCTTTGTAAAACAGTGGCAGCCTAAATTTAACCTGCCTATTCTCTAAGAAATGAGGCCACACTTCCCCGACAACAACCAGCTGACAAATTCAACCAGCCGTCATTCCTGCCAATGAAATAATTATCCAACACAAGCACTGTCCCCATTCAACGAGAGATACTACAGTCATTTAAACCATGCAGGCTCTTTCATTCTATAGTGTGTAGTGCATATAGCTACATAATAATGTCTAGTTCTATAATGTCAAGCATTCCTAATGACTTTATCCAACAGCTATGTTATCTCAATGGACCAGGGGGGGGCTTCCACTGTTGGAGTGAAGGGCCAGAGAGAAGAAGAGCCAATCATGGGAGGGTATTGAGCGAGAGAGGGGAGTGTGTGGGTATGTGTGTGTGTGTGTGTGTGTGTACGTGTGTGCATACAAGCGTAGTGGAAGTGTATCTGAGGGGCTCTCAATTTAGTTCTCAACTAAAGCTCCTTAACCCACTACACACACACACACACACACACACACACACACACACACACACACACACACACACACACACACACACACACACACACACACACACACACACCAGAGGAAATGACACCTCAACTATGAGAGTGACGTGCTGTTTCACATGGGATTACATCATTCAGCCCCTCAAAGATCTAGAGGAGGGAGGGATGGAGGAGGGATAGAGGGAAGGATGGAGAGAGGGAGGACTGGGGGGATGGGGGGAGGGAGAGAGGGAACGATGGAGGAATGCAGGGATGTAAGGAGAGAGTGAGGGATAGAGCGAGGAAAGGAGGGAGGAGTGGGGGGATGGAGGGAGGGAGAGAGAGAGGGAATAAGGGATACAGGGGAGAGGGCCCGGAGGGAGGAGGAGATTGCAGATATAGTCGTATTGGCCGAGAGGTGGGCCCTCAAACCTCTACAAGACGGATAGATGGTGAATAAAGGGAGGGAATGGTAGGATGGAGGGATGAATAGAGGTAGTGAAGGAGGGAGAGACTACAGTTAGTCAGAGGCAGTTGAATGCACACCGAGTGATTCACAGCTTTGTTAATCATACCAACAACTAAATTATGCAGGCAAAAAAAAAGATTCTGAAAATAGTTTCCATCCTGCTTGTGCCTTCTCCATGAAACAAAGGCATGCAGATCAAGGGTGTTTCACAATGTGTTTGAAGGCATGCGAGTCGTCTACAAGAGGCAAAGACATGGAAATAGACTAAACCTCACCACAGGTTCTGCCTTGCCACTCAAAAAGGAATATATTTTTAGCATAAAATGGACCCATAAATAAAAAGCTCAACAAACTCCTCTGGGAGCTGACACTGTTGTAAATAGATGACTGTGGAACGATGAATACATTATAGTGACTAACAATAGGTAGCAGCTTATTGAGTGCTGTTTGATGCTAATGAAAATAATATGAAAGGCTAGTCGTCAAGTTTTTGTACCATTTTTATCCTACTTTTATCCAAATTCAGAAATTGATTCACATATTCAGACGAAAGAGCCTATACACAAATATATAAACTAACAAAAACAGTCACCAGTGATAATATGCTCCAAAAGACAGTCCTTTAAAACAAAATCCTTCATTACCAACATTAACTTTTTAAAATACCTATGGGCCTATTCTAACAGAAAAGCTAGCAAAAACCTACAGTTAGCCTAATTCCCTATTAGCTAGAATGCTAACATATTAAGGTGTTGGCTGTGAATATGTGGAGCACTCCCTCCACCACAGACAGGGTAGAGGAGACCAGAGGGGCTAACATAGACTCACCCCCCCACCACAGACAGGGTAGAGGAGACCTGAGGGGCTAACATAGACTCACCCCCCACCACAGACAGGGTAGAGAAGACCTGAGGGGCTAACATAGATTGACCCCCCCACCACAGACAGGGTAGAGGAGACCTGAGGGGTTAACATAGACTCACCCCCCCACCACAGACAGGGTAGAAGAGACCAGAGGGGCTAACATAGACTCACCCCCCCACCACAGACAGGGTAGAGGAGACCAGAGGGGCTAACATAGATTCACCCCCCCCCACCCCACCACAGACAGGGTAGAGGAGACCAGAGGGGTTAACATAGACTCACCCCCCCACCACAGACAGGGTAGAGGAGACCAGAGGGGCTAACACAGACTCACCCCCCACCACAGACAGGGTAGAGGAGACCAGAGGGGCTAACATAGATTCACCCCCCCCCCACCCCACCACAGACAGGGTAGAGGAGACCAGAGGGGTTAACATAGACTCACCCCCCCACCACAGACAGGGTAGAGGAGACCAGAGGGGCTAACATAGACTCACCCCTCCACCACAGACAGGGTAGAGGAGACCTGAGGGGCTAACATAGACTCACCCCCCCACCACATACAGGGTAGAGGAGACCAGAGGGGCTAACACAGACTCACCCCCCACCACAGACAGGGTAGAGGAGACCAGAGGGGCTAACATAGACTCACCCCTCCACCACAGACAGGGTAGAGGAGACCTGAGGGGCTAACATAGATTCACCCCTCCACCACAGACAGGGTAGAGGAGACAAGAGGGGCTAACATAGACTCACCCCCCCACCACAGACAGGGTAGAGGAGACCAGAGGCCTTCCCTGTAGCTCAGTTGATAGAGCATGGTGTTTGCAACACCAGGGTTGTGGGTTCGATTCCCACGGGGGGCCAGCACAGAAAAAAAAAAAAAAAAAAAAAAAAAAAAAGTATGCTATGTATGAAATTGTATGAAATGTATGCATTCACCACTGTAAGTCGCTCTGGATAAGAGCGTCTGCTAAATGACTAAAATGTAAATGTAATGTAAAATGGGTTAACATAGACTCACCCCCCCACCACAGACAGGGTAGAGGAGACCAGAGGGGCTAACATAGACTCACCCCCCCACCACAGACAGGGTAGAGGAGACCAGAGGGGCTAACATAGACTCACCCCCCACCACAGGACGGGTAGAGGAGACCAGAGGGGTTAACATAGACTCACCCCCCCACCACAGACAGGGTAGGGGAGACCAGAGGGGCTAACATAGACTCACCCCCCCCCACCACAGACAGGGTAGAGGAGACCAGAGGGGCTAACATAGACTAACCCCCCCACCACAGACAGGGTAGAGGAGACCAGAGGGGCTAACATAGACTCACCCCCCCCCCACCACAGACAGGGTAGAGGAGACCAGAGGGGCTAACATAGACAAATCCCCCCACCACAGACAGGGTAGAGGAGACCAGAGGGGCTAACATAGACTCACCCCCCACCACAGACAGGGTAGAGGAGACCTGAGGGGCTAACATAGACTCACCCCCCACCACAGACAGGGTAGAGGAGACCTGAGGGGCTAACATAGATTCACCCCCCACCACAGACAGGGTAGAGGAGACCTGAGGGCTTAACATAGACTCACCCCCTCACCACAGACAGGGTAGAGGAGACCAGAGGGGTTAACATAGACTCACCCCCCACCACAGACAGGGTAGACGAGACCAGAGGGGCTAACATAGACTCACCCCCCATCACAGACAGGTTAGAGGAGACCAGAGGGGCTAACATAGACTCACCCCTCCACCACAGACAGGGTAGAGGAGACCTGAGGGGCTAACATAGACTCACCCCCCCACCACAGACAGGGTAGAGGAGACCAGAGGGGCTAACATAGACTCACCCCCCCCACCACAGGACGGGTAGAGGAGACCAGAGGGGTTAACATAGACTCACCCCCCCACCACAGACAGGGTAGGGGAGACCAGAGGGGTTAACATAAACTCACCCCCCCACCACAGACAGGTTAGAGGAGACCAGAGGGGCTAACATAGACTCACCCCCCCACCCCACCACAGACAGGGTAGAGGAGACCAGAGGGGCTAACATAGACTCACCCCCCCACCACATACAGGGTAGAGGAGACCAGAGAGGCTAACATAGACTCACCCCCCACCACAGACAGGGTAGAGGAGACCAGAGAGGCTAACATAGACTCACCCCCCACCACAGACAGGGTAGAGGAGACCAGAGAGGCTAACATAGACTCACCCCCCACCACAGACAGGGTAGAGGAGACCAGAGAGGCTAACATAGACTCACCCCCCACCACAGACAGGGTAGAGGAGACCTGAGGGGCTAACATAGACTCACCCCCCCACCACAGACAGGGTAGAGGAGACCTGAGGGGCTAACATAGACTCACCCCCCCACCACAGACAGGGTAGAGGAGACCTGAGGGGCTAACATAGACTCACCCCCCCACCACAGACAGGGTAGAGGAGACCAGAGAGGCTAACATAGATTCATATTACTCTATAGGTTACCAGAGTGAGGATGGAGAGGTATCTGTCTACTCTCAAATGTCTCCCTCCATCTCTTTACTCAATTAACCTCTCTCTCTGTCTGCTTCTTTCTTTCTCTTTCTGTCCCCCTCCCTCTACCTCCCTCTCTCACTTCATCTCTCCCCTTTTCTCTCTCTGTGCTTTTTCTGCTCCCTCTCTCCATCTCACCCTCTTTCTCCCCCATTCCATCTTGTTGTATATGTACACATGCTGTGCCTTGCTTGAGGAGTTCCTGGTTCCAACCAGTGTTAACAGTGATCCAGACAGCATTACATACTGTAAGTGTGGAGGAAAACACTCCATCTAAGGTGTTATGCATCCAATGTTCCTACATACATAACATGGTAACACACACACACACACACACACACACACACACACACACACACAAGCGCGTTCGCACACACACACAGACACCTATCTTAAACTCCAACACAATAAGGTTCTTATAACAGACTGTTGTGTTATGTTACAGCAAATTGAATCAGATGTATGTAGTGGGGATAGAGGGAACCATCACATGGAATGAGAGTCAACATAGCAGGATCTCTCTCTCTCTCTCTCTCTCTCTCTCTCTCTCTCTCTCTCTCTCTCTGTCTCTCTCTCTGTCTCTCTCTCTCTCTCTCTCTCTTCTCCCTGTCTCTCTCTCTTTCTCTCTCGCTCTCTCTTCTCTCTTTCCTCTCTCTTCTCCCTGTCTCTCTCTCTCTCTCTTCTCCCTGTCTCTCTCTCTTTCTCTCTCGCTCTCTCTCTTCTCTCTTTCTCTCTCGCTCTCTCTCTTCTCTCTTTCTCTCTACTCTCTTCTGTCTCTCTTTTCCTTCTCATTCTCTCTCTCTCTCTCTACTTTTTCTTCCTCTTCTCATTCTTTCTATTTCTCTAGTGTGAGGCTGTGGATTTACTAGGAACAAAGGACGGAGCATAGTTGCACAAATGTGACAGAAGTCTTGCAGTAAATTATGCCACCCACATGCACGTACACACACACACACTCATCATTGCTCCCGCTGACCTTAAATTGATTAAATCATTTGAAGCTCTATGGCGTGTAAACTCAAATATGCCCCATGCTGTAAGTAAAACTGACACACACACACACACACACACACACACACACACACACACACACACACACACACACACACACACACACACACACACACACACACACACACACACACACACACACACACACACACACTTAACTGAGTATAAATTAAATCTCTCCTAATCAAACTTTTCAAAGGGGACCCTTAGCCTATGGTCAAAAGGGCTCTGTCAGTAAACAAACCATCGTCAAGAGAGACCCAGTAGGTTTGCATGAAGGAACTAGCCTTGCATACACTCTTAGATAGATCCCTTTTGGGATCAATGTAGAACCCTTTCCACAGACGGTTCTTCCTGGACCCAAAAGGGTTCTCTTATGGGGACCGATGAATAACCCTTTAGGAACCCTTTTTTTTAAGAGTGTACAGATGTCACACCCCCACAGCCCACAACCGCCCACCCACCTTTTAATCTCCTGATCTATGTGTGAATGCACAGATGGAAGAGAGGAACAGACCAGAGAAAAAAGAGAGGATGACCATGCAGATGAAATTCGAAATCCCTAACAACAAAAGCAGCTGCTGCACTACACTGGGCGAGACAGAGAGGCAGAATGGTGAAAAAGAGGATGGGGGAGTGTGTAAGGGTGTAAGGATGTGTGCCCTTGCCTTGCATGTGTGTGATTTTGCCTGATCTGATTTAAACTGAAAGCCGTGTTAGTTACAACTCGCCTGCAACTTGTGCAGAATTAGATTATCGTCACAGAGGAGAGTACTACTGACAAAACCACAGAGACTTCTTTTCACCGTTGATGAAAGCAAGTCAATGTTTTTGCTTATAGTCACAACACCCTCTCTCACTTTCTTTCTTTCTCTCTGTCTCGCTCTCTCTGTCTCTCTCTCCGTCTCTCTCTCGCTCTGTCTCTGTCTCTCTCTATCTCTTGTCTTATATCTCTACCTGTCTTCTCTCACTTCCTCTCTACATGTCTTCTCTATCTTCCTTCTCCTCCCCTCTCTCTTCCTGTGTGAAGGTGTGTCAGTACCCAGAGAACTCAGACCAATAGTAGACAACACCCATGAGCATTGCCTTTAACCAACATAGTGTATTGTTTGCTCGCAGAGCTGCAAGTACAGATATTACATGATTGTCTAGAGTGTTCATATTGTGATTCTGCCATTTACCCCGCCAACGAGGCATATTCAATTATTTATTCTGACACAGACGCTATCAAAGAGAGTGCAAATGGAGACAAGAGTAGCTGTGGAAGAAGCTATGGAAGTTATTACCACATAGAACAGTGAGCTAACACACTGAAACAACATCAGTGTTAACATAGTCTAACCTCTAAGGTGTTACAATACCAGTCACCTTGCTTTACAAGAAACATATCAGCTCATTTCTTTCCATATTTCCCTTGAGTGAGAGAAGTTGTGTTTGCAAAAAGGGCTCGGTCAAACACATGCTGGTTCATTTAATAGAAAAATGTACCAAGAGCAAAGCGGAGCTTGTTGCACTGGGAGTAGAAGAAGTGAAGACAAGCCCTGAGATCTGTTGCTGGCTGTAGGAAGGATCAGATATGTTGCTGGCTGTAGGAAGGATCAGATCTGTTGCTGGCTGTAGGAAGGATCAGATCTGTTGCTGGCTGTAGGAAGGATCAGATCTGTTGCTGGCAGTAGGAAGGATCAGATCTGTTGCTGGCTGTAGGAAGGATCAGATCTGTTGCTGGCTGTAGGAAGGATCAGATTTGTTGCTGGCTGTAGGAAGGATCAGATCTGTTGCTGGCAGTAGGAAGGATCAGATCTGTTGCTGGCTGTAGGAAGGATCAGATCTGTTGCTGGCTGTAGGAGGGATCAGATCTGTTGCTGGCTGTAGGAAGGATCAGATCTGTTGCTGGCTGTCTGTCTGTCGGGGAGTTTGTGTGGAGACAGTAGGCTCCCTGTCTCTCTCTGTTCTCTCTCTTTCCTCCTTCCTGACCCTCCCCCCTCCCTCCTCCCCCCTCTCCTCTTCCCTCCCCCTCTCTCCTCCGCCCTCCCCTCTCTCCTCCCCCTCCCTCCTCTTTCCCACCCTCCCCCCTCTCTCCCCCCTCCCCCCTCTCCTCCCCCCTTCCCCCCTTCTTCTCCCCCCCTTCTCCCCCCTTCCCCCCTGTCTCCTTGCCCACACTGAGTGTTGTTCTACAGCTATAATAACCACCTGGTGATACTGCAGTAGACAGGGTACAGACTCATCAAGACACAAGCACAGCCAGATCACCCCACAACATCACCCCCTCTAATGACTCTGGAGAGCAGTCGTCTTCCCTGTCTCTTTACCCCCTCTCTAAAAGGGCTGGCACCTTATATTTATAGACTCTTTCCCAACTTTACATGCCTTAATTCGTCTCCAATTCGTTAATTTATTATCAGACAAACTGACTATCTGAATCCCTGCTTTTTATCTGGGCGGCTTGCACTCATCTGGGGAAGACAGATTCGCTCTATCTATCTCTTACTGCGAGCGGAGTGATTTGAACTCTTGTCATGTCAAGGACTTTACGGTTTTTACTTTTTAATTACCGTTTATATTTTTAGTTTTTCCCTCACTCAACTTTTTTTCATTCAACTTTTTCACTCCGGACGTTTTATCTGGACATGGTTCTACAGGACCTCCAACAGCCTAAGCTAAGTAGTAACATTAACATGATGCCTTCTAATTGCAGTCGCTGTACTCATAATATACAGGAGAACGATCGCCTTACGGCGAGGATAACTGTGCTACAAGCCCAGATTCAGACGCAATCATTAGGCAAGGGTAATTTCAGTGTTGGAAAGGATGAAACAGCGTCTGTGCCACCAGTAAGTACAGATAGTAACGTTAGTATAAATCCCCTCGCACGGTCCCCGCAGCCGGACAACTTTCTCATGGCTTCTGGAGGGAAACGCTGTAGGAATGCTCAACCGGTGTCGCTCATTCAGCCGACAGAAACTCTCAACCGGTTCTCCCAATTAAGCAGCGAGTCGGAGTCAGAGGCCGAGCCTTCTCTGGTCTCTACTCCTCCCGTTACGTGGTCTGAGACGCCGAAGTTTCCCACCATTAGCTCTGACAAATTGAAAACCCTAGTCATTGGCGACTCCATTACCCGCAGTATTAGACTTAAAACGAAACATCCAGCGATCATACACTGTTTACCAGGGGGCAGGGCTACCAACGTTAAGGCTAATCTGAAGATGGAGCTGGCTAAAGCTAAAACTGGCGAGTGTAGAGAGTATAGGAATATTGCTATCCACGTCGGCACCAACGATGTTAGGATGAAACAGTCAGAGGTCACCAAGCGCAACATAGCTTCAGCGTGTAAATCAGCTAGAAAGATGTGTCAGCATCGAGTAATTGTCTCTGGCCTCCTCCCAGTTAGGGGGAGGAATGAGCTCTACAGCAGAGTCTCTGGCCCCCTCCCAGTTAGGGGGAGGGATGAGCTCTACAGCAGAGAGTCTCTGGCCTCCTCCCAGTTAGGGGGAGGGATGAGCTCTACAGCAGAGAGTCTCTGGCCTCCTCCCAGGTAGGGGGAGGGATGAGCTCTACAGCAGAGTCTCTGGCCTCCTCCCAGTTAGGGGGAGGGATGAGCTCTACAGCAGTCTCACAACTCAATCGCTGGTTGAAAACTGTTTTCTGCCCCTCCCAAAAAATATAATTTGTAGATAATTGGCCCTATTTCTGGGACTCACCCACAAACAGGACCAAGCCTGGCCTGTTGAGGAGTGACAGACTCCATCCTAGCTGGAGGGGTTACTCTCATCTTATCTACGAACATAGACAGGGCTCTAACTCCCCTAGCTCCACAATGAAATAGGGTGCAGGCCAGGCAGCAGGCTGTTAGCCAGTCTGCCAGCTTAGTGGAGTCTGCCACTAGCACAGTCAGTGTAGTCAGCTCAGCTATCCCCATTGAGAACCTGTCTGTGCCTCAACCTAGGGTGGGCAAAACTAAACATGGCGTTGTTGGCTTTAGCAATCTCACTAGAATAAAGACCTCCTCCATTCCTGCCATTATTGAAAGAGATCGTGATACCTCACATCTCAAAATGGGGCTACTTAATGTTAGATCCCTCACTTCAAAGGCAGTTATAGTCAATGAACTAATCACTGATCATAATCTTGATGTGATTGGCCTGACTGAAACATGGCTTAAGCCTGATGAATTTACTGTGTTAAATGAGGCCTCACCTCCTGGTTACACTAGTGACCATATCCCCCACGCATCCCGCAAAGGCGGAGGTGTTGCTAACCTCTACGATAGAAACTTTCAATTTACAAAAACAAAAACGACGTGTTCGTCTTTTGAGCTTCTAGTTATGAAATCTATGCAGCCTACTCAATCACTTTTTATAGCTACTGTTTACAGGCCTCCTGGGCCATATACAGCGTTCCTCACTGAGTTCCCTGAATTCCTATCGGACCTTGTAGTCATAGCAGATAATATTCCAATTTTTGGTGACTTTAATATTCACATGAAAAAGTCCACAGACCCACTCCAAAAGGCTTTCGGAGCCATCATCGACTCAGTGGGTTTTGTCCAACATGTCTCTGGACCTACTCACTGCCACAGTCATACTCTGGACCTAGTTTTGTCCCATGGAATAAATGTTATGGATCTTAATGTTTTTCCTCATAATCCTGGACTATCGGACCACCATTTTATTACGTTTGCAATCTCAACAAATAATCTGCTCAGACCCCAACCAAGGAGCATCAAAAGTTGTGCTATAAATTCTCAGACAACCCAAAGATTCCTTGATGCCCTTCCAAACTCCCTCTGCCTACCCAAGGACGTCAGAGGACAAAAAATCAGTTAACCACCTAACTGAGGAACTCAATTTAACCTTGCGCAATACCCTAGATGCAGTTGTACCCCTAAAAAACTAAAAACATTTGTCATAAGAAACTAGCTCCCTGGTATACAGAAAATACACAAGCTCTGAAGCAAGCTTCCAGAAAATTGGAACGGAAATAGTGCCACACCAAACTGGAAGTTATCTGACTAGCTTGGAAAGACAGTACCATACAGTATCGAAGAGCCCTCACTGCTGCTCGATCATCCTATTTTTCCAACTTAATTGAGGAAAATAAGAACAATCCGAAATTTATTTTTGATACTGTCGCAAGCTAACTAAAAAGCAGCATTCCCCAAGAGAGGATGGCTTTCACTTCAGCAGTAATAAATTCATGAACTTCTTTGAGGAAAAGATCATGATCATTAGAAAGCAAATTACGGACTCCTTTTTAAATCTGCGTATTCCTCCAAAGCTCCGTTGTCCTGAGTCTGCACAACTCTGCCAGGACCTAGGATCAAGGGAGACACTCAAGTGTTTTAGAACTATATCTCTTGACACAATGATGAAAATAATCATGGCCTCTAAACCTTCAAGCTGCATACTGGACCCTATTCCAACTAAACTACTGAAAGAGCTCCTTCCTGTGCTTGACCCTCCTATGTTGAACATAATAAATGGCTCTCTATCTACCGGATGGGTACCAAACTCACTAAAAGTGGCAGTAATAAAGCCTCTCTTGAAAAAGCCAAACCTTGACCCAGAAAATAATTTAAAAACTATCGGCCTATATCGAATCTTCCATTCCTCTCAAAATGTTTTGAAAAAGCTGTTGCGCAGCAACTCACTGCCTTCCTGAAGACAAACAATGTATACAAAACGCATCAGTCTGGTTTTAGACCCCATCATAGCACTGAGACTGCACTTGTGAAGGTGGTAAATGACCATTTAATGGCGTCAGACCGAGGCTCTGCATCTGTCCTCGTGCTCCTAGACCTTAGTGCTGCTTTTGATACCATCGATCACCACATTCTTTTGGAGAGATTGGAAACCCAAATTGGTCTACACGGACAAGTTCTGGCCTGGTTTAGATCTTATCTGTCGGAAAGATATCAGTTTGTCTCTGTGAATGGTTTGTCCTCTGACAAATCAACTGTAAATGTCGGTGTTCCTCAAGGTTCCGTTTTAGGACCACTATTGTTTTCACTATATATTTTACCTCTTGGGGATGTCATTCGAAAACATAATGTTACATTTCACTGCTATGCGGATGACACACAGCTGTACATTTCAATGAAACATGGTGAAGCCCCAAAATTGCCCTCGCTAGAAGCCTGTGTTTCAGACATAAGGAAGTGGATGGCTGCAAACTTTCTACTTTTAAACTCGGACAAAACAGAGATGCTTGTTCTAGGTCCCAAGAAACAAAGAGATCTTCTGTTGAATCTGATAATTAATCTTGATGGTTGTACAGTCGTCTCAAATAAAACTGTGAAAGACCTCGGCATTACTCTGGACCCTGATCTCTCTTTTGACAAACATATCAAGACTGTTTCAAGGACAGCTTTTTTCCATCTACGTAACATTGCAAAAATCAGACATTTTCTGTCCAAAAATTATGCAGAAAAATTTAGCGATGCTTTTGTCACTTCTAGGTTAAACTACTGCAATGCTCTACTTTCCAGCTACCCGGATAAAGCACTAAATAAACTTCAGTTAGTGCTAAATACGGCTGCTAGAATCCTGACTAGAACCAAAAAATTTGATCATATTACTCCAGTGCTAGCCTCCCTACACTGGCTTCCTGTTAAGGCAAGGGCTGATTTCAAGGTTTTACTGCTAGCCTACAAAGCATTACATGGGCTTGCTCCTACCTATCTTTCCGATTTGATCCTGCCGTACATACCTACATGTACGCTACAGTCACAAGACGCAGGCCTCCTAATTGTCCCTAGAATTTCTAAGCAAACAGCTGGAGGCAGGGCTTTCTCCTATAGAGCTTAATTTTTATGGAATGGTCTGCCTACCCATGTGAGAGACACAGATTCGGTCTCAACCTTTAAGTCTTTATTGAAGACTCATCTCTTCAGTATGTCCTATGATTGAGTGTAGTCTGGCTCAGGAGTGTGAAAGTGAACGGAAAGGCACTGGAGCAACGAACCGCCCTTGCTGTCTCTGCCTGGCCAGTTCCCCTCTCTCCACTGGGATTCTCTGCCTCTAACCCTATTACAGGGGCCGAGCCACTGGCTTACTGGTGTTCTTCCATGCCGTCCCTATGAAGGGTGCGTCACTTGAGTGGGTTGAGTCACTGACCAGGTCTTCCTGTCTGGGTTGGCGCCCCCCCTTGGGTTGTGCCGTGGCGGAGATCTTTGTGGGCTATACTCGGCCTTGTCTCAGGATAGTAAGTTGGTGGTTGAAGTGATCCCTCTAGTCGTGTGGGGGCTGTGCTTTGGCAAAGTAGGTGGGGTTATATCCTGCCTGTTTGGCCCTGTTCGGGGGTATCATCGGATGGGGCCACAGTGTCTCCTGACCCCTCCTGTCCCACCCTCCGGTATTTATGCTGCAGTAGTTTATGTGTCGGGGGGCTAGGGTCAGTCTGTTATATCTGGAGTATTTCTCCTGTCTTATCCGGTGTCCTGTGTGAATTTAAGTATGCTCTCTCTAATTCTCTTTTTCTCTCTTTCTTTCTTTCTTTCTCTCTCTCGGAGGACCTGAGCCCTAGGACCATGCCTCAGGACTACCTGGCATGATGACTCCTTGCTGTCCCCAGTCCACCTGGCCGTGCTGCTGCTCCAGTTTCAACTGTTCTGCCTTCGGCTATGGAACCCTGACCTGTTCACCGGCCGTGCTACCTGTCCCAGACCTGCTGTTTTCAACTCTCTAGAAACAGCAGGAGTGGTAGAGATACTCTCAATGATCGGCTCTGAAATGCCAACTGAAATTTATTCCTGAGGTGCTGACCTGTTGCACCCTCGACAACCACTGTGATTATTATTATTTGACCATGCTGGTCATTTATGAACATTTGAACATCTTGGCCATGTTCTGTTATAATCTCCACCCAGCACAGCCAGAAGAGGACTGGCCACCCCTCATAGCCTGGTTCCTCTCTAGGTTTCTTCCTAGGTTTTGGCCTTTCTAGGGAGTTTTTCCTAGCCACCGTGCTTCTACACCTGCATTGCTTGCTGTTTGGGGTTTTAGGCTGGGTTTCTGTACAGCACTTTGAGATATCAGCTGATGTAAGAAGGGCTATATAAATACATTTGATTTGATTTGATTTATGGTTTTATTAAGGTAAACGTGCTGTAAACAAAGCCAGGGTAATAGGTTACGTGCGTAGGAACGTCGATTTTGAGCAATGCGTTAAGTACTGATATGTTGTTGACATGTCCTTGTAAGATGGAACATTGAATAATAGGTGTTTGAGAGGTCAAGTGTCATTCCTAGCCAGTGTCAACCAGTGTTAACCAAGACCTATTCACCTGATAACGTGTTTGGATAAGAAGCATTACCACAGACATACACACACGCATACTCACACACACACACGCACGCACCCCCCCCCCCCCCCCCATCGTATTTACAGAGATGATACCTCCGCTTCGTTCACATTACAGCAATGTGAATTGAAATATGTGAATTGAAAAAGAGGCAATGAGAGCGGTGTCTAATGTTCCTCAGTGTTAGGACGGCAGTCTGTTTATCTTCAGAGACCCAGTGTTATGACAGGGGACAGGCCGTCTCCCTAATCCCTGACTCATTCTCTATACACTGTACTCGCACTACCAGTGTGTCTGTGGAGGAAGGGGGGAGGGGGGAGGAGTGTGTGTGTTTGTGTGAGAGAGAGAGAGAGAGAGAGAGAGAGAGAGCCTGCATGCGTGCGCTTGCGTGTGACGGGGGATCAGACTCAGTGAGCATTTCTGTTGATTGCAAAATCCACCTCCTGAAAAGAGAGGATGAGTATTCTGAGGTGGAACGCGATTCCTTTTACCCACGGCGGGACTTGCCTTACTATAGTATATTAATAGCTCTCTTCAAAACATCATACAGGACAACACGTCATACCACCAAGTAATTCACCATCCTTTACCCATAGGGATAGGTTAGGGTGTAAATTTACCCTGGTCATTTATAGAGAAATAACATTATTTTTGAAATACGAGTGACTAACACAGTAACAGTTGTGAAATATCAAAATGTTATTTTGAATTCAGATGCAGCAGCATCAAAAGGATAAATACATCAATCTTATCTGACGTATAAACCGGTAATGTGTTTTACAATGAGGGCGACCGATATTATGTTCAATTATATGTGGCTTGATGACTGCTGTCGACTGCTCAGGGAGTACTATCTATTGATTGTTATCAGTTTGACAAACTGTTTGACAAACTGATGGACAGATATCCCTCTAGTCGTACATGGACCTGGTAATGCAATATACTGTTAATATATCATGACAAATGGATTTAAAGAAGTTAACAGAATAGAGTTGTCTTTTCTGGCCTCTCTGGGCTCTGGTAGAAGCGGTTTCAGTGGAAATGTATAAATAAAATCCATTTGGGGCGGCAGGTAGCCTAGTGGTTAGAGCATTGGGCCAGTGACCAAAAGGTTGCTAGATTGAATCCCTGAGGTGACAAGGTAAAAATCTGTCGTTCTGCCCCTGAACAAGGCAGTTAACCCACTGTTCCTAGGCCGTCATTGCCTAGTTAAATAAAGGTTAAATAAAAAAGTAAAAAGTGTCTCTATTTAAGACAAGATGTCTTTTGGGGGGGGAATATTTTTTACGAGGGATTTAACTAGCCAAAAGAAACAACTTGGGTAAAGAATACAATGATCAATTCATTGATTTATATGGTGTTTCCTGAAGTGAAGGAGCTCATTAAAGATGGGTACTTATAACCCCTAAAACACATTCATAACCCATTCATAACCATTCATACGTAATGCATTTATATTCAGGAAATGAACATTACCTTAAGGGGATACACCTGTTACCTTGTGTCACTACTTCTGAACGTGTTGTGTATGAGTTCAGGATGTGTCACTACTTCTGAACGTGTTGTGTATGAGTTCAGGATGTGGCACTACTTCTGAACATGTTGTGTATGAGTTCAGGATGTGGCACTACTTCTGAACGTGTTGTGTATGAGTTCAGGATGTGGCACTACTTCTGAACCTGTTGTGTATGAGTTCAGGATGTGGCACTACTTCTGAACGTGTTGTGTATGAGTTCAGGATGTGGCACTACTTCTGAACGTGTTGTGTATGAGTTCAGGATGTGGCACTACTTCTGAACGTGTTGTGTATGAGTTCAGGATGTGGCACTACTTCTGAACGTGTTGTGCATGAGTTCAGGATGTGGCACTACTTCTGAACGTGTTGTGTATGAGTTCAGGATGTGTCACTACTTCTGAACGTGTTGTGTATGAGTTCAGGATGTGGCACTACTTCTGAACATGTTGTGTATGAGTTCAGGATGTGGCACTACTTCTGAACGTGTTGTGTATGAGTTCAGGATGTGGCACTACTCTGAACGTGTTGTGTATGAGTTCAGGATGTGGCACTACTTCTTAACCTGTTGTGTATGAGTTCAGGATGTGGCACTACTTCTGAACGTGTTGTGTATGAGTTCAGGATGTGGCACTACTTCTGAACGTGTTGTGTATGAGTTCAGAATGTGGCACTACTTCTGAACATGTTGTGTATGAGTTCAGGATGTGGACTGAATCTCTCAGGTTCCCATCACATTAAGTGTTACCGTTAATGGGATACTACAGATTCTGACAGTTGATGTTTTGTTTGTCAGATGTATATGTCTCTGCTTGCAGTGTGCAGGAAGTTAGATGTCTCGCAGTATCACTTTAAGGATAGACTAAGTACACCTTCTGAAAGACTACCAACGCCCGGAGGCAGATGTTTTACCGACAAGTTTACGTTACCCTTCAACGAGGCTGTTGCTAGGATGAACGCGACCCCCTTTATGGGGTTTCAGGTGTCTCTGAACGGTGCTTACACACCTGCCCTATGTCTGGAAGCCCTTGTCAACACCACACACACACACAGTAAACAAATGGTCTGGTGACAGACACACATGCACGCATATGTGCAAACACACACACACACACACACACACACACGCACCAATACCCACACCCAACCACCCACACACACACTCATTTTGCGCTGAAGGCCCAAGGCCAGAGGATGTGTGTGTGTACGTGTGTGCGTGCATGTGTGGGTGCGTATTGACAAATCATATGCTTATAATTGACACCACCCCCACAGTTTTGATAACAGCAGATGCCCCAGACCTCTGTAGCACTGTTGGTTTACCGTAGATTGGCAACAACAAACTCCAGAATAATAAGTGTTACTCACACTCACTCACTCTCACACACACTCTCACACACACTCTCACACACTCACTCACTCTCACACACACTCTCACACACTCTCACTCTCACACACACTCTCACACACACTCTCACACACACTCTCACACACACTCTCACACACTCACTCACACACACACTCTCACTCTCGCTCTCACACACACTCTCACTCTCACACACACTCTCACTCTCACACACACTCTCACACACACTCTCACTCTCACACACACTCTCACACACACTCTCACTCTCACACACACTCTCACACATACTCTCACTCTCACACACACTCTCACACTCACTCTCACACACTACACACACACTCACACTCACTCACTCTCACACACACTCTCACACACACTCACACTCACACTCACACACACACACAAGCAAGTCATATTATCCTAATCTGTGTCACAAAAAACAACAAACATTTTGTAGAGAAAATGATTTGATGCATTGCCTTTCATGTTAATGGATGACCAACGGAAACAGCGAGAGAGAACAACAACTGCTATCGTAAAGATGATCTCTTCCCTCAATGTTCTCTCTCTGTGTCTGCGTCAACGCAGTAGGCTCCCAGCACATTAAATGAGCTCCAGAATAATTAAAGCTGCACGGCAAACAGTCCCCCTTTCCTTTATTCAGTGATATTACGTTTGGTAATCATTGTAGGATAATGGCTACATTTAGACATTTGAGACGTGCATGTCACCCTGTCTACATCCCTGTCTACATTTCTACACTATCAGAGTAAGAGAAAGAAAAGAGCCTGTTGGGTCGTTGTCATTCCCTGTTGCTTTTCTTATTTCTTCATTATTCCTCACAGTCTGCTTCTTGTCGCGTTACGTAATGTCCCCCTATCACTCGATTGGCCCGCGGGGCGTCAGCATGAAATTATGGGAAAACAAAAGGGCGAGGAGACAGGTTGAGCCAATTAAACGATGCAAAAGGTAGGTCATTTCTTCACAACGCTTTTTTCCTAATGAGCCCCAGTGATAAGTCATGTTTTAATTTGATGCATTCTCTCTCTTCTTCTCTCTGTTATGCCAGCCAAGGGATATGCCTTTCGGTATTGTTCTTGCCCGGGAGGGAAAATGTCACAGCAGTGGCGCTGGTGCTGGCGCTGCTTTGGAGCGGATCTGACACTCCGGTAATTACTTCGCCGTAGCGCCGTCGCCGGGAATGAGGGCATTTCTCTGCAACGACAATAACATCTGTCAGAGAGCCAAGCAGTTCAGCTTCAAGTCCCTGTCCTCATTCTGTCTCAGACTAGGTCTGAAAATACACCCTCTTCTTCCCTGTGCAGTGCACTACTTGTGTCTCTGGTCAAAGGGAGTGCACCGTGTAGGGAATAGGGGGTCATTTCAGATGCAGCCTCTCACTCTCTTTTAGGAGACTTCCCTACACATATCCTCATGCTTTACATGCCAGAGTCCCCCAAAGAGGAGCTACGGATGCACAGAGTAGGCAACCTGAGCTACAGGGAAAATAGGTTAGAAACATCAATACTTCTATGGGCTTTTCTTTCCTTATCATGTACAGAGCTAGAGGAGCAAGTAGACATGGCACATGGGGTGAGTGTGTGTGTGTCTATCATAGTAGTGTGTCCTTGTGTGCGCGTGTGCATGAACCCACAGTACAGTAAAGTCAATGACACAGAGTGGCTGGTGTGTGCGTGTGTAAATGCCTGCCTGCCTGCCTGTGTGTGCCTCTCCTCCCGCAGCAGAGGGAGGTCAAAGGCCACTAACAGAGTGGTTGGAACAAAACAGAAGCAGTGGGTGGTCCGGGGGAAGATGGCTGACCCACCTCTGGTGGTCCAACATCAAGAGGACTGGAGAACAAAGACAATAATACATGGAGCAGCTCCCTGGACTCTGTCTACTCTGGCTGCACAGGAAATGGAGCAAGACTGCAGAGTGGAGGACACAAATGGACATTCAAAAGTGAGCGACTTTGACAGCATGGGGGCGGTCGTGGTGGTGTGGCAGCAACACAGCCACCATAGTGTGTCTGTGGGAAGGGGATAGAGCTGCATGTAATGACAGATACCCAGCGGGGCTCTATATCCTCCTGCTGTTGTATGGAATCAGGTAGCTTCACTTCATAGAATGGGGGAAGGAGGGAAATGGGGGTAAATGGGGGTAAGTGTAGCCTGTACATTACTGGTACTATTACATACGATTCAGACACTGTGGCTGATTACCTCATAATAGGAATGCCTAATCACTTGTATTATCAGTGTTATGTTATACTGCACTATGTTATAGCAAGAGATCAAATGCATTTTCTGTGTTTTTTTGAAAGTGTACTTTTCCATTGGAAAATATAGGAAATGCTTCTTCACTTGTACAGTTCTTGTACAATCTTCTCAAAGAAGATTCAAAATGTATCTTCATTCTCTCTCACAGATTAACCAATGGGAAGCCAATGAGACACCAATCCAATTAAATTCAATCCAAACCCATCTCCCTACCAGCACACAGTCCAGTAGTTACAGTACTCAGATGATGAGAATAATGTCTTCCTCTCATTTGCATTTGGTAATGAGTGCACGGTGATTAAAAAGTGAAATGAAGGCTAACTGCCCTGTTGCCAGATAGATAAACATGAACGGTGTAGAGAGTCAATGGAACAGGGAGACAAGAGGAAAGTGGGTTCTCCCTAGATGCAGCTCATCATGGTCCAAACTCCAAATGTCTGAGCTGTTGGTCCAAACTACAAATGTCTGAGCTGTCGGTCCAAACTACAAATGTCTGAGCTGTCTGTCCAAACTACAAATGTCTGAGCTGTCTGTCCAAACTACAAATGTCTGAGCTGTCGGTCCAAACTACAAATGTCTGAGCCGTCGGTCCAAACTACAAATGTCTGAGCCGTTGGTCCAAACTACAAACGTCTGAGCTGTCGGTCCAAACTACAAATGTCTGAGCTGTCGGTCCAAACTACAAATGTCTGAGCTGTCGGTCCAAACTACAAATGTCTGAGCTGTAGGTCCAAACTACAAATGTCTGAGCTGTCGGTCCAAACTACATATGTCTGAGCTGTAGGTCCAAACTACAAATGTCTGAGCTGTCGGTCCAAACTACAAATGTCTGAGCTGTCGGTCCAAACTACAAATGTCTGAGCTGTCAGTCCAAACTACAAATGTCTGAGCTGTAGGTCCAAACTACAAATGTCTGAGCTGTCGGTCCAAACTGAGCTGCGGATCTCTGGTTGAAGCTAGCTCCTAGTGGCGTCCGTCCTGAAGGTAGTTCACCCTACGTTCAGGGTTGTAGGCTGTTATTTGTTATTTTGTGGTTCTTGCTCCAAGCGCCACTCCTCGTGCTCCCCGATGCTCGGGATGATGGTGGCTTCGCCAGGTAAAGTTGTTATTATGATGAAATGATGTAACAATGTAAATGGCAAAATGAATAGAATTGCAAAAATGTGCTCTAAAACTACTAAATGCTCTCTGCACCCCATGACAAAATATGTAGAATCACAGGAAATAAGCTTTAAACCTGCAACAGTTTGTCATGAACAATGCTTGTGCTCATAGAATAGAAGTGGAGTGGGCACGCAGGGGGGATGTGGAATGTTCCCCAATCCTGGAAGGGGGCCCTGAGTGTAGAAAGTTTGGGAGCCATATCAGAGAATGAACAGCAAACTAAATGAAATGCAGCTTGTTTGCGGTCTTTCCAGCTTCAGTGTGAAGTGATTGTTAGCTGTGTAGTTCGCTAGCTAGAAAGGGAGAAGAGCCTGCATAGCGACCATTGTTGTTTGGCATAGGAACATGGCTGCCAATTAAATGAACGACCAGTCGGCTTGGCTGGCAACGATGCCAATAGAACGGACATCCAGTTGGCTTGGGTAGCAACCTTGGGACTATATCCTTGTGAAAGGATAAAATGGTATGAATAAATTCATTAAAATATAAAGTGATAATGGCCTCAAAGCCATGGTTTGGAGGATATATGAGCATGGTTTGCTGGTCAATAACAACCTACATGCCAATATATCCTCCAAACCACGGCTTCTCTGGCATTATCAATTAATTAAAGAATTCCGGGAGTCAAAAAGAGCCAATAGGATGTCTTAATCTTCTATGCCAACAGTACCCTCCCCCGAGCCCCATTCTGATGAAGTTGACTGACAGTTACACAAAACCACCGTGTGGCTAGGCAATGTTATAGAGGATCTACTGTACCTGCCGCATCTACCTCCTCTGTACAAACAAATCACTATCAGTAGTGTCTTTGCCAGTCAGATACACACATCCATATACACGCATACGCACGCATGCAGGAACGCACACCCACACACACACACCTCCCCTCCGAGTACACGCTCATCAGTGCTACCATTCACTCATACATGTTTTTCGAGGTGGTCCCAAGTGTGAAACATGGTCCCTCTGTGCTGCCGTCTGGCTCCCCAATGGATGAAGCCTGCTTCTGGTTCTAAACACACACTTAGAGAGACGAAGGAGCCACAGAGGCCTGTCCCTGGAGGGAATCTACCCCACACAGGGAGATCAGATGGAGTATCAACCCCCCACCGCTGCCACGGCTCCAGGCAGAGACTGGGAGGAGAGGTGGGGGGAGTTCTTAGAGAAATCCAAATTAGAACTGTCACTTTTCAACCAAACACTGGGGAGACCAGCTAACCATTGAACTCACACTCTGGGTTTCTTCATGGTTAGTTATTATGGATGATTTATTATGGATATGTAGCCTTGGGAATGGATAAAAAAATGTTTGAGGAAGAATGGACTGCAATTTGGTGTTTCATTACAATTCATTATTATGGAAAAATGGAGGGAATATTCCAAATAGTATGTGTAAGTAAAGGAGGATTTGAGGGAAATTGATGGGGGGAAAAAGTCCCGGCTGGGACAACATTTGGAATAAAAAGGAAAAGTTGGAAATGCTGCAGGTAGCCTTGCGGTTAAGAGCGTTGGGCCAATAACCGATAGGTTGCTCGTTCGAACCCCTGATTCTACTAGTTGGAAAATCTGTCCTTGAGCAAGGCACTTAACCCTAATTGCTCCTCTAAGTCGCTCTGGATAAGAGTGTCTGCTAAATGAGTAAAATGTAAATGGTTGGCTTGCTTGCTTGGCTGGGCGCTGAAAAAGGCTGAATTCACTTTGCAATATCGGACTGCTTACAAGGGACGGACTGAGCCCAGAAATCAGCCCTGAGTTTTCAAACACACTGGCCTATTTTTTTCCCTCTAGCCGCCATTATTACAATGTAAATGATTAGCCAAATAATAATAATAATAATAATATGTGATGATTATGTGCAAAACCCCCCAACTTAGCCAGTCCGACTGGGCTAAAGATGGACCAGCCCATCTGGCATTTGCCAGAATTGCCATATGGCTAGTCCGTCTCTGACATTAGAAAAAAAACATTACAGCTGAAACCATGTGTTTATTCATTTTGGTGGGCCGGCCAAGAGGTCAACAGAGCGGTGTTTACAGAAATCCCTGATTCCCAGAATGTTGTGCCGGCAAAGATATTATCAAAACCCAGGGGGCTGCCAAGTTCAAGTCCTTTTGACTCCTTTGCTGTTTTCCAGTCTCAGGTCAATTAGCTCTCTCACTTCTTCTGTAAAGAATTACCATAGAAATCAACAACATAGCTTCCCTCACATGCTGCAGAGCCTTCAAATGCAATGTTTAAATTCTCACCTCGGCCCTGACCGATGGTTGACCTCCGCCATGTTGTGTGTTGTCTATAAGCGTAGACAAAACAGACTGGCTATGCTCTTTGATCACAAAGGTCGACGGGGTCAGACGTGAAAGATCACGTGGTCATGTTAGTATTTTCAGTATTTGATTTATTCCAGAAGTTATAACTGTACTCACGCCGACTGATTACGTTGGACAGGTGTTGCGACACGACTCGCTACCCTGCCTGCATCCAATCTAGTCAACCTTCCTGGGACAGAAAGTGCAAACTCAAATAGATGCTGCACAGATCCTGCCATGACACCCCTGCATGTAATGCCTTTTTTTATTTTAGCTTCCCCGCGGTGTCTCACCCTTACACCTTGGCACATGTTCAATGCCAGAAACACACACGCACCGACGCTTATGCATACACACGTTCACAAATGCACACACATTGACGTGCCGAGAGAACACACACGCACCAAGCTTGCCCAAACACACACACACACACACACACACACACACACACACACACACACACACACACACACACACACACACACACACACACACACACACACACACAGTTGTAATCTAGCTTGTATCTTTATCTTTATTTCAACAGGGCATGTAACCCCACACTGGAAGTTACCCTCCGACCCTCCCTGTTACATCCTCTTCCGCCGAATGTCATATGTGAGGCACTCTTGTCCCTGGGACAATGTAAGGGATAGGGTTTCCAGGCGAGACTTAGCAGCATCCAAACTTAACTCTGACTCATGAAGGGGGAGGAATGGGGATCTATTTACTGAAGGGAGAGGAGGGAGCGAGGGAGGGAGACCCCCCACCACACACCCTCCCCAAATCTCTGAACAGTAACATTAGCCTTCCGATAACAGCCCTTAGAAATGTGTTCTTGTCAACTTTGTACTTACCCTCTTGGAGGTTAGACTGTTCTGTCGACTTGGAGAGAGATGATTGGTAAATGGCTTGGAGGCCAGGACATGAAACCGGTGATGTAAATGTGGAGGCAGGGTTTGTCAGTTTGTTGAGTAAACAACTCAACTTAGCAACTAAATGTGTAATACATGTACTAACTGGTAGTAACATGAGACATTCATAGATCATAGTGTCATAAAGACAGTGGTAGTAACATGAGACATTCATAGATCATAGTCTCATAAAGACAGTGGTAGTAACATGAGACATTCATAGATCATAGTCTCATAAAGACAGTGGTAGTAACATGAGACATTCATAGATCATAGTCCCATAAAGACAGTGGTAGTAACATGAAACATTCATAGATCATAGTCTCATAAAGACAGTGGTATTAACATGAGACATTCATAGATCATAGTGTCATAAAGACAGTGGGAATAACATGAGACATTCATAGATCATAGTCTCATAAAGACAGTGGTAGTAACATGAGACATTCATAGATCATAGTCCCATAAAGACAGTGGTAGTAACATGAGACATTCATAGATCATAGTCTCATAAAGACAGTGGTAGTAACATGAGACATTCATAGATCATAGTCTCATAAAGACAGTGGTAATAACATGAGACATTCATAGATCATAGTCCCATAAAGACAGTGGTAGTAACATGAGACATTCATAGATCATAGTCCCATAAAGACAGTGGTAGTAACATGAGACATTCATAGATCATAGTCTCATAAAGACAGTGGTAGTAACATGAGACATTCATAGATCATAGTCCCATAAAGACAGTGGTAGTAACATGAGACATTCATAGATCATAGTCTCATAAAGACAGTGGTAGTAACATGAGACATTCATAGATCATAGTCTCATAAAGACAGTGGTATTAACATGAGACATTCATAGATCATAGTCCCATAAAGACAGTGGTAGTAACATGAGACATTCATAGATCATAGTCCCATAAAGACAGTGGTAGTAACGTGAGACATTCATAGATCATAGTGTCATAAAGACAGTGGTATTAACATGAGACATTCATAGATCATAATCCCATAAAGACAGTGGTATTAACATGAGACATTCATAGATCATAATCCCATAAAGACAGTGGTAGTAACATGAGACATTCATAGATCATAATCCCATAAAGACAGTGGTATTAACATGAGACATTCATAGATCATAATCCCATAAAGACAGTGGTATTAACATGAGACATTCATAGATCATAAAGACAGTGGTATTAACATGAGACATTCATAGATCATAGTCTCATAAAGACAGTGGTAGTAACATGAGACATTCATAGATCATAGTCTCATAAAGACAGTGGTATTAACATGAGACATTCATAGATCATAGTCCCATAAAGACAGTGGTAGTAACATGAGACATTCATAGATCATAGTCTCATAAAGACACTGGTATTAACATGAGACATTCATAGATTATAGTCCCATAAAGACAGTGGTAGTAACATGAGACATTCATAGATCATAGTCCCATAAAGACAGTGGTAGTAACATGAGACATTCATAGATCATAGTCTCATAAAGACAGTGGTAGTAACATGAGACATTCATAGATCATAGTCTCATAAAGACAGTGGTATTAACATGAGACATTCATAGATCATAGTCTCATAAAGACAGTGGTATTAACATGAGACATTCATAGATCATAATCCCATAAAGACAGTGGTAGTAACATGAGACATTCATAGATCATAATCCCATAAAGACAGTGGTAGTAACATGAGACATTCATAGATCATAATCCCATAAAGACAGTGGTATTAACATGAGACATTCATAGATCATAGTCTCATAAGGACAGTGGTATTAACATGAGACATTCATAGATCATAATCCCATAAAGACAGTGGTATTAACATGAGACATTCATAGATCATAATCCCATAAAGACAGTGGTATTAACATGAGACATTCATAGATCATAGTCTCATAAAGACAGTGGTATTAACATGAGACATTCATAGATCATAGTCCCATAAAGACAGTGGTAGTAACATGAGACATTCATAGATCATAGTCCCATAAAGACAGTGGTAGTAACATGAGACATTCATAGATCATAGTCTCATAAAGACAGTGGTAGTAACATGAGACATTCATAGATCATAGTCTCATAAAGACAGTGGTATTAACATGAGACATTCATAGATCATAGTCTCATAAAGACAGTGGTAGTAACATGAAACATTCATAGATCATAGTCCCATAAACACAGTGGTAGTAACATGAGACATTCATAGATCATAGTCCCATAAAGACAGTGGTAGTACCGTGAGACATTCATAGATCATAGTCTCATAAAGACAGTAGAGGTGGTCACAGCAGTGTCAAATCAAATGATGATTAAAGCAGTAGATACAGTAATCATGATAAACCCCTCCACTTGTTTGATCTACTCCAGTACAGTACTTGCCAGGCACACCTGTTTCAACTAATCTAGAGCTTGGTGATTGGTTGACTAGTTGAATCAGGAGTTGGTACTGGAATAGATATAAGTGTTGGGGAAGCTACTCTGAAAACAGAGTTTACCAAGCTACCAATTATTTCGCACTGGAAGATGTTAAGCTATGTTACAGCTATCCTTAAGATAAATATACACTGCTCAAAAAAATAAAGGGAACACTTAAACAACACAATGTAACTCCAAGTCAATCACACTTCTGTGAAATCAAACTGTCCACTTAGGAAGCAATACTGATTGACAATAAATTTCACATGCTGTTGTGCAAATGGAATAGACAACAGGTGGAAATTATAGGCAATTAGCAAGACACCCCCAATAAAGGAGTGGTTCTGCAGGTGGGGACCACAGATCCCTTCTCAGTTCCTATGCTTCCTGGCTGATGTTTTGGTCACTTTTGAATGCTGGCGGTGCTTTCACTCTAGTGGTAGCATGAGACAGAGTCTACAACCCACACAACTGGCTCAGGTAGTGCAGCTCATCCAGGATGGCACATCAATGCGAGCTGTGGCAAGAAGGTTTGCTGTGTCTGTCAGCGTAGTGTCCAGAGCATGGAGGCGCTACCAGGAGACAGGCCAGTACATCAGGAGACGTGGAGGAGGCCGTAGGAGGGCAACAACCCAGCAGCAGGACCGCTACCTTCGCCTTTGTGCAAGGAGGAGCAGGAGGAGCACTGCCAGAGCCCTGCAAAATGACCTCCAGCAGGCCACAAATGTGCATGTGTCTGCTCAAACGGTCAGAAACAGACTCCATGAGGGTGGTATGAGGGCCCGACGTCCACAGGTGGGGGTTGTGCTTACAGCCCAACACCGTACAGGACGTTTGGCATTTGCCAGAGAACACCAAGATTGGCAAATTCGCCACTGGCGCCCTGTGCTCTTCACAGATGAAAGCAGGTTCACACTGAGCACGTGACAGACGTGACAGAGTCTGGAGACGCCGTGGAGAATGTTCTGCTGCCTGCAACATCCTCCAGCATGACCAGTTTGGCGGTGGGTCAGTCATGGTGTGGGGTGGCATTCCTTTGGGGGGCCGCACAGCCCTCCATGTGCTCGCCAGAGGTAGCCTGACTGCCATTAGGTACCGAGATGAGATCCTCAGACCCCTTGTGAGACCATATGCTGGTGCGGTTGGCCCTGGGTTCCTCCTAATGCAAGACAATGCTAGACCTCATGTGGCTGGAGTGTGTCAGCAGTTCCTGCAAGAGGAAGGCATTGATGCTATGGACTGGCCAGCCCGTTCCCCAGACCTGAATCCAATTGAGCACATCTGGGACATCATGTCTCGCTCCATCCACCAACGCCACGTTGCACCACAGACTGTCCAGGAGTTGGCGGATGCTTTAGTCCAGGTCTGGGAGGAGATCCCTCAGGAGACCATCCGCCACCTCATCAGGAGCATGCCCAGGCGTTGTAGGGAGGTCATACAGGCATATGGAGGCCACACACACTACTGACTTGTTTTAAGGACATTACATCAAAGTTGGATGAGCCTGTAGTGTGGTTTTCCACTTTAATTTTGAGTGTGACTCCAAATCCAGACCTCCATGGGTTGATAAATTGGATTTCCATTGATTATTTTTGTGTGATTTTGTTGTCAGCACATTCAACTATGTAAAGAAAAAAGTATTTAATAAGATTATTTCTTTCATTCAGATCTAGGATGTGTTTAAGTGTTCCCTTTATTTTTTTGAGCAGTATATTTTACTTAACTAAAGTTACTTTAAAAAAGTAGTTCAATACATCTAAACTAGTATGTGAAAAATGTGTAAATCTGAAATGTCATCAACTACAAATTGCAAGAAATTAATAACTTTGGGGTCATATGTTAACAGTATGCGTTATTTACCATACTAAACACAAAAACTATCTTTCTATTGAGAATTAGGCAGGACTTATGCCGAAACAGAAATTAAATGATTGTCCATGTTTTCTTTTCTAAAAATAAGTAGTATGTAGTACCAGTAGTCGCTACACCACTACATGGCAAAAAAAAGTCATGAACTACTGAAAACACTAGCTAGATTCACATTTAGTACAACTACCACCAAGCTACTACAACATGTAGTTAAATTACTAGTGGAACTACATGTAGTTCACTACTCCCCAACACTGCTCAAGGAGAGGTTCGGGAAATGTGTAATAGGATAATGTATTATAGTTACAGCTAGGCTACTGTTACTGTTGCATATTTTTGAAAATAATTGAGAGCCGCACAATCTAGGAGCTCAGATGCAAAAATGTAATATCCAACGTTTCGACAGCCAAGCTGTCTTCATCAGGGTATGATCACAAACACTGTGAGATGGCTCGTTTATACAGTGTCAAAAGACACACAGGTGTCTGTAATCATGGCCAAGTGTGGCCTAATATCATTGGTTAATTATCAAATATAAAAATGGCATACAAAGAACACCATACAAAAAAACAAATGGATAGCATACGATCATAGATTCATTTTAGACTACACAAGCTTACAAACAATTACAATGGCAAAGTCACAATAATCACAAGAATGGCTTAAGATCAAAGTCTATGTTGAGACCGAAGGGTGCAAGGGTCTTTAAATTAAAGATCCAGGCAGCCTCTCGTTTATATAATAAATTATCAAGGTCACCCCCTCTCCTATTGGTTTGCTTCCAAAAAGTGGGCCGCAACTGGGTAAGTCAAGTTTTTGCACCTAATGGTGCTACGATGCTCTGAGACATGTACTTTTAATTCACGCTTTGTTTTACCCACATAATTTTTACCACAAGGACAAGTTATAAGATAAATAACTGCCTTAGTGGAGCACGTAATAACACCTTTGATTGGGATCGATTTCCCTGTTTGTGGGTGTTTGAAGGATCTACATTTATAAGTGCCATTGCATTGAGCACAGCCATTACACTTGTAATTTCCATCCAGTAGGGGCGCAAATAGACGTTGTTCAGGAATATCTTGGGGTGGTAACTGTTGCATATTCTAGCAGGTACCAATGAATCCCTAGCACATATATTCTGACTGAAGCATTTTTCTGGTAAGAAACACAGTACAGTGTAAAAGTTGAACCACTCAGTATTTTCTGTAAAACTGTAGTCACATTCCTTCCGTTTAAAAAGTTGGATGCCCTCCAGGGTCACAGAACCAAACTGATCTTGTTAATGCATTGAAAGCAGCGCACAATGCGGACCCTGTCAGAAATGACTGAATGAGTGATTACCTCAAAATGACAGCTGAGATGCAATCTACTGTAGGCCTGTCTGTAATGGAGGTTCTTAAACGATGGGTGGAAGGAAAAGGGAGGCACTCCTCACACCCTTATCTAGCGGATATCCTCTTCTCATCTAGACAAGAAGATGAAACAGAGGCAAAGAGCAGAGAAAGAGAGAGAGAAAAGGCAATGGGGAAAATATAAAAAGAGGAGAGAAACAGAACCCGAACTAGACATTGACAGGAAATAATTTATTCAGGAGGTGATTTTAAACGATTAAAATGCATTTTCGGTAACACTTTCATTAACACTTCCCTTCATCATGCGTTATAATAACACTGACTATAAACGTCTATTAAAACTCAGAACTGGTTAAAAATCTTGGTAGGATGTTTTATAGATCATTAACTATAATGACTTATTAGACTGTAGTGCATAATGTATTATAGCCGTACTGGTTTCAAAACACAGACAGGACAGCTAATACACACATTAGGCCCTTAATATACTTTAACAACAGCTCATAAAGCGTCAAAAAGATGAATAAAGATTCATAAATTACTGTGTTTTTGTCTGCCTTAAGTAAAGAGGTTCACTTCATTATAAAACACTATAATAGGTATTTGTAAGCTTTAAGTAAATTGTGATCATTTTCCACAATAGAAAGAAAAACACACAACACAGAGTTAGCTTCTTTGACATAGTCAGTATGATATGGACATTTTTAAACAAAGCTGTTCATTTCCAATGCACAACAAACATAGCTAGCTAAAATTCACAATCAAGACTCAGTAGCAACATGGAAAGTGGCAAAGTGGTCGTTCCACTTCCCCACCCGCAGGTTTTTGCTTGCTACCTCACAGGTCTATCAAACATCTTCCAGCTGCTAGCTACCTCACAGGTCTATCAAATGTCTTCCAGCTGCTAGCTACCTCACAGGTCTATCAAACATCTTCCAGCTGCTAGCTACCTCACAGGTCTATCAAATGTCTTCCAGCTGCTAGCTACCTCACAGGTCTATCAAACATCTTCCAGCTGCTAGCTACCTCACAGGTGTGTCAAACATCTTCCAGCTGCTAGCTACCTCACAGGTCTATCAAATGTCTTCCAGCTGCTAGCTACCTCACAGGTCTATCAAACATCTTCCAGCTGCTAGCTACCTCACAGGTCTATCAAATGTCTTCCAGCTGCTAGCTACCTCACAGGTGTATCAAACATCTTCCAGCTGCTAGCTACCTCACAGGTGTATCAAACATCTTCCAGCTGCTAGCTACCTCACAGGTCTATCAAACATCTTCCAGCTGCTAGCTACCTCACAGGTCTATCAAATGTCTTCCAGCTGCTAGCTACCTCACAGGTGTATCAAACATCTTCCAGCTGCTAGCTACCTCACAGGTGTATCAAACATCTTCCAGCTGCTAGCTACCTCACAGGTCTATCAAACATCTTCCAGCTGCTAGCTACCTCACAGTTCTATCAAACATCTTACTAGCTACCTCACAGGTCTATCAGAAGTCTTCCTGTGGAAGGCAGTAACTGTAACCATCTTGTTCAGAAAAGCCCAGTCTTGAAACTAGTTAGCGGCCATTCACACCCATAGCGGCATGACATGAGCATGATCAGCCCCACCGTGCTCCCAATGATGCAAAGCTATCTAGAACTAAGTAACTCCACTAGCTAGCTTGCTAGCTACAGGACGAATTTGAACGCTTTCTTTGTATCATATCACACAATTAACATTCTTATTTACTTGCACCTTAAATCCATGGCACTTGCGTACTATAGGGCCTAATGTGTGAATGACCTTCTTGTCTGTGCCTTCAAATGGTGTCCTATTAACCAGTACGGCTATAAAACATTATGCACTATAGCATTATAAGTCCTTATAGTTAATGATCTATTAAACATCATACAAAGTGTTATAACCACTTACCAGTTATTATAGACACTTATAGTCAGTGTTATATCGCATTATAAAAGGGTGTTATTAAGCAATATATGTCTGATTCATAATCATAATAGGTGTTACCACACTTTAATATTCTGCTCTTTCTGAGGGAATTTGGGCATTCTAGTAAATAAACCCATGCAGTGTGCTACAGTGTGTGTGTGTATGTGTGTGTGTGTGTGTGTGTGTGTGTGTGTGTGTGTGTGTGTGTGTGTGTGTGTGTGTGTGTGTGTGTGTGTGTGTGTGTGTGTGTGCGCGTGTATGTGTGTTTGTGTGTTTGCGCGCTCGTGCGTGTATGTATGTGTGTGTGTGTTTCTGCATGAGGGAATGCCACAATATAAGCATGCTGACTGCATGCCCATGGGCCCACAAAGAGAGGGAGGGGTCTATAGAGTACAGCCCTTGGCATGTTCTGTTGCACACATGCATGCGTACACACACACACACACACACACACACACACACACACACACACATACTGAGACGGAACTGGCCCAACTGGCCAAGGCACCCACCCCCACAATAACCCCCTGGGTCATGTGACATGACATGTCAAATGCCAGAGGGCAGGGCTCTTAAGCTCCTGCTGTCTGGGGAGAGAGGTTTCATTCGATTATATTCATGTAACCCTTATTTAATTAACCAAGTACTGCTTACTGGACTTTTGACTTTGCTTACATTACAATCACTGTCATGTCAGGGATTATGGCAGAGTAAGGCAGATGCAGAACAGTATACACATGCGTCAGCGCCTGCGTGCGCACACACACACCATCTATGACTATCTACTACCACATCCATACAATTTCCCAGTGATCACAACACATATTAGGTTACCTGGCAGTAGACAGAGACTGGGCTCCAGCCAAGAATAGAGACGGTTTAATTTACTGCACTAAAGCCATCACTGGGGAGGATCAAAACCTATGACAACCATACAAGGTCTCACGCACGCACCCACGCACGCAGGCATGCATGCAGAGACCCGCCCCCCTCGCATTCCAAAATGAGCCAATCAATATCTTCCCTTTCCAGATATGCAAATATGGCTTCTCCGAGATTGAGTGGATGGCTTTAACTGGGCTGGTGATCAATAGCGTGGCTGTGTCCTGAAGGATCGACTCTACTTTAAACAGTACCAATACAGCTGGAGACCAGGTGTGCTACAAGCTAACGACCGGACATAGGAATGAATAGGACACAACTATGCACACAACTCCTCCACACTTTGTGCTTACGAGATGATGGTGTATATGCTGGTGTCTGTGCTGTACGGGGGCCTGCCAATGGAGGGAGTGGGGAGGGGTTAGGATAGGTCAGAGGCTGAGAGCTGTCAATGTGATTTGTAATGGGTTTTAACGCAGGGCTATCTGGCTGTGTAGAGTTTAATGCCCAATCCCATATTGACCTCTGACCCCTACCAGGGCCTTTAGGCAGCACCCACATGCTTGTGTAGATCTGAGAGGATAAGATATATGGTAAATAAGCTATACAGTAATGTAGTGCATTGAAACAGCTGATTGATTCAGCTGATCTAGGTGTTGAAAATCAGTTGATTAGTTGAATCGGGTTGTCAATAACATGGGTCATGTCATTAGGCATGAAATGGGGAAAAGCTTTTCAAAAACAATAGGAAACAGGATGAAACAGGGTGAATTTACGGAGAAAAAGGAGTTATGTGAACTTTTTGGATGAATATGATCCTGCAGTACTGTGGCTCTCCAGCAGGGTTGATGAACATGACCCTGCAGTACTGTGGTTCTCCAGCAGGGTTGATGAATATGACCCTGCAGTACTGTGGCTCTCCAGCAGGGTTGATGAATATGACCCTGCAGTACTGTGGTTCTCCAGCAGGGTTGATGAATATGACCCTGCAGTACTGTGGCTCTCCAGCAGGGTTGATGATTATGACCCTGCAGTACTGTGGCTCTTCAGCAGGGTTGATGAATATGACCTTGCAGTACTGTGGCTCTCCAGCAGGGTTGATGAATATGACCCTGCAGTACTGTGGCTCTCCAGCAGGGTTGATGAATATGACCCTGCAGTACTGTGGCTCTCCAGCAGGGTTGATGAATATGACCCTGCAGTACTGTGGCTCTCCAGCAGGGTTGATGAATATGACCCTGCAGTACTGTGGCTCACCAGCAGGGTTGATGAATATGACCCTGCAGTACTGTGGCTCTCCAGCAGGTTTGATGAAAATGACCCTGCAGTACCGTGGCTCTCCAGAAGTGTTGATGAATATGACCCTGCAGTACCGTGGCTCTCCAGCAAGGTGGATGAAAATGACCCTGCAGTACTGTGGCTCTCCAGCAGTGTTGATGAATATGACCCTGCAGTACCGTGGCTCTCCAGCAGGGTTGATGAATATGACCCTGCAGTACTGTGGCTCTCCAGCAGGGTTGATGAAAATGACCCTGCAGTACTGTGGCTCTCCAGGAGGGTTGATGAACATGACCCTGCTGTACTGTGGCTCTCCAGCAGTGTTGATGAACATGAACCTGCGGTACTGTGGCTCTCCAGCAGGGTTGATGATTATGACCCTGCAGTACTGTGGCTCTCCAGCAGGGTTGATGAACATGACCCTGCAGTACTGTGGCTCTCCAGCAGTGTTGATGAACATGACCCTGCGGTACTGTGGCTCTCCAGCAGGGTTGATGATTATGACCCTGCAGTACTGTGGCTCTCCAGCAGGGTTGAGGAATATGACCCTGCAGTACTGTGGCTCTCCAGCAGGGTTGAGGAATATGACCCTGCAGTACTGTGGCTCTCCAGCAGGGTTGATGAATATGACCCTGCAGTACTGTGGCTTCCCAGCAGGGTTGATGAATATGATCCTGCAGTACTGTGGCTCTCCAGCAGGGTTGATGAATATGATCCTGCAGTACTATGGCTCTCCAGCAGGGTTGATGAATATGATCCTGCAGTACTGTGGCTCTCCAGGAGGGTTGATGAATATGATCCTGCAGTACTGTGGCTCTCCAGCAGGGTTGATGAATATGATCCTGCAGTACTGTGGCTCTCCAGGAGGGTTGATGAATATGATCCTGCAGTACTGTGGCTCTCCAGCAGGGTTGATGAATATGATCCTGCAGTACTGTGGCTCTCCAGGAGGGTTGAGGAATATGACCCTGCAGTACTGTGTCTCTCCAGCAGGGTTGAGGATGACTGGTCCAGACAGTTCTGCAGAAGAGAGAGTTAACATGGTTAATATTAGAGAACTGTGTCAGTCTGAAGCCAATGAGGTCACTACTCATCTGATGCTGACAAACATCACAGTGCATGATGCACACAAACACTATTTTGGTGAGGACAAATGTAAGGAGTCTCTCTCTCTCTCCTCCTTTTATATTGTATCCCCCTCCCTCTGAGTGTGGCCTTGGATTGATACTGAGAGGAGGGGGGCTGGTGACCAGGGAGGCTAAAAATAGTGTCTGTGGAGACAGTCACAGCCAACACAACCCCACTCTTTCAGCCCAACACAACCCCACTCCTTCAGCCCAACACAACCCCACTCCTTCAGCCCAACACAACCCCACTCCTTCAGGCCAACACAACCCCACTCCTTCAGCCCCAACACAACCCCACTCCTTCAGGCCAACACAACCCCACTCCTTCAGCCCAACACAACCCCACTCCTTCAGCCCAACACAACCCCACTCCTTCAGCCCAACACAACTCCACTCCTTCAGCCCAACACAACTTCACTCCTTCAGCCCAATACAACCCCACTCCTTCAGCCCAACACAACTTCACTCCTTCAGCCCAATACAACCCCACTCCTTCAGCCCAACACAACTTCACTCCTTCAGCCCAATACAACCCCACTCCTTCAGCCCAACAGAACCCCACTCCTTCAGCCCAACACAATCCCACTCCTTCAGCCCAACACAACCCCACTCCTTCAGCCCAACACAACCCCACTCCTTCAGCCCATACAACCCCACTCCTTCAGCCCAACACAGCCTCACTACTTCAGCCCAACACAACCCCACTCCTTCAGCCCAACACAACCCCACTACTTCAGCCCAACATTCAACTATACCTCTTCTTGTGAACCGTCACATAACCAAACCCAATGCTATTTTCCTATTTCTTCCATCATGTGAGTTTGCGTCCCATTCATCTCTTGTGTTGCGGTGCGTTTTTTTGCTCTACAGCCACTTCACTACAGCCAGCTGCCAGGCTCAGGACTGTACACTTAATCAGTTACAACAACATAGTCTCGCAAGGCACACTGGATGTTTTAGCTTTAATGTGTGCTGTGAGGCAGTGGTGTGTGTGTGTATTTGGTGTGTGGTACATGAGAATCCATCCATCCATGTGTCCATCCATCCATCCATCCATCCATCCATCCATCCATCCATCCATCCATGTTTCCATCCATCCATCCATGTATCCACACATCCATCCATGTGTCCATACATCCATCCATGTGTCCATCCGTGTCCATCCATCCATCCATGCATCCATGCGTCCATAGACACATCCATCTGTGCATCATGTCCAGTAAGATCATAGCTCTCTCTGTGTGCATGAATACTACTAGCGATACCGTGCCTATGTGAATACCAGGTGTGTGTCTTCCTCCCCCCTCCTCTCAGTCTCTCTGTGGGCCGGGTGGTAACCAGAGCCAACAGCAGGGCTGGGCATGTATAGTCACTGCCTCGCTGGGTCCCGGTGCCTGGGCCTGGCTACAGGCCTGTCTGGCTGGGCTGGAGCAGAGAGGCTTTCACTCATGAAATATTAAGAGTGACAGACTCCCACACCGTTACATGCCAAGGCAGATGGCGTGACATTCGAACGGGGCAATTGAGCAACCTGTCAATAAGGGGAACAGAAAACGAGTGGCGAGGAAGGGGAGGGAGGGAGGGACGGGGATCAGGTGGAAACAAGCAGGGGGAGAGGATCCCAAACACTTGGGAGGAGATAGTTGTTGGAGATGAGTCACAGAGCCACCAAGTGTGTGTGTGTGTGTGTGTGTGTGTGTGTGTGTGTATGTGTGTGTGTGTGAGCAACAGTATTGTTATTATGGAGTTGTTACTGCTAAACAAAGTGGTGCTCACGAGCCTAAACGGATCCCTGTTTTTTGTATACTACATCATCCATTTCGTATGATATTATATATATTTTTTAAACTGCAATTCGAATGATATGTTATAAATCCAATTAGTACACACACCTATCAACCTCATCCATCCAACCTGTGTGACCTCAGTGTAGTTTCTGTTAATCATACCCCCACAACACATGAAATGTTGCTGTGTGAATGTGTGTGTGTGTGTGTGTCTGTGCGTGCGTGCGTGCACGCATGCACACTTGCGTATCACCTATAATAATGTCACTATGGTCTCTACTCAGCTACAGTTCACCAACCAATCAGGATGGTCCTACATGTCACCTTACCCACCTGACCCAGCTGCAACCTGGTTTTAGGGGAGGGGCTTTCCAGCAGCTCATCACATGTCATAAAGCTAATGACAAGCTTTTATTGTCCTGGAGGGGATGGTGGCCAAAAAGGTAGGGGTCAAAATGATTGACACCCCTGTTTACAATAACTTTCAGTACCTTACCTTGCGAGGAAAACGGCACTGAGCCTTTTTCTAAAATGTTCAGTTGGCGAACACATTGGGATGAATTTTAGACATTTCTCCATACAGAATCCTTCCAGGTCTTTGATATCCTTTGTCTGCCCTCCCAATTCAAACCACATGTTTTCAATGGGTTTCAAGTCCAGAGACTGAGATTAACCAATAGATTAACCAATTAACCAATTGATGTGGCCTTGGGCTTATTGTCTTGACTAAAATGTCTTTGTACTGGGTGAAGTTCATTTCGATGCCAAACCCACCACTGGTGTGAGTGGCCAAAGAGCTCTATTTTCATGTCATCTGACCAAAGCACCGGTTCCAATCCAAGTGCCAATGCTGTTTAGCAGAATCCAAGCATTTACATTTGTTGGTTGACATGAAAGTAGAGCTCATTGGCCATCACACCAGTGGTGGGTTTGGCGTTGAAATGAGAATGCATGAACAGAAAATTACTCCGCATCTACTGTAAAATATGGTGGTGGATCTTTCGCTTTAATTATGGATTCGTAGCGTGGTTAGGGGTTCCCCGTATGTGTGTCTGTATGTGTCTGTGTGTGTGTGTGTGTGCGTGTATGTGATTGTATGTGTGCATGTGTGTGTGTCACACTGTTCAGTTTCCCGCGCTCCATCACACAACGAAGGGGATTTACACACAGGAGTCTTTTGGTATAAAAGGGTTGTTAAAAGGACATAAAAGAACATGAGGCTGACAGACTGGTGTCAAATCAGGTCAGAATATCTCCATAGTAGGGGTAACACTTTCCTCCGCTGTGAACTAAAGCACTGTAATATTTGAAAATACTAGGTGCTAGGTGACCTAAACTGGGACATGCTTACAGTTTTTCTCAGTCGCTTTGGTGCATTTTTCACATCATCCCTAACATGTGCAAAATAATAAGTGCATTTCTCAGAACAATTTGTACAAACTGCAATATACAATAGATGTGTTTCTAAAGCTAGTCAGTCACTAAAAATCCTTAGTACATCTCTCAAAAGTAAATATTCATGCCAATGATCATGTCAGTGTCATCAGAATGATAAGTCATTGAGTCATTGTTCACGAACAAGGTCGTCAAAATGTTTAGGCATGTTGTCAATGGAACTGTGTACTTTGACAGTATTACCTGATGTAAACTTAGGCTACAGTTTGGATGACAGTTACTGTATTGAAAATGCACAAGGCTGCACTTCTATGGCATATATCAATTTCAACAGTACTATTTACATATTACTGTATGTGGGTTATTGATTGAAAGAGACTGGACAACCCAAGGGGCACAAAGGAAAAAAAAACTAAATTAGAAAGAAACACAGGAAACCCCCCCTAAGGCACAACTTTGCCCGCAGCACTGTTCTAGTGCCGTCTCTACACATCCAGACGTTCCTGTCTGTCGGCCCACATATTCTCATCCACATCACACCGGATATTTTCCCTTCCAATGCAACGTGGAAAGAATCTTTTGGAATGCCTTATCCATCCTCTGCAGGCGTCTACTGTGATGTCCTCACATGCTGCATTCATTGCAGCCAGCAGGGTCATCTGTGTGTGTGGCTGACGATCGTACACCTTCCACCTCCATGCTGAAAAGAACTCCTCAATTGGGTTAAGGAATGGTGAATAAGGTGGGAGGAATTCTATGAGCATCCTCGGGTGGGTCACAAACCATTGCCTTATGATGTTTGATCGATGGAAACTCACATTATCACAAATGACCACATACTTTGGCAAATCCTCTCTAAACAGACCCGTCTCATCATCAGGGATGAGAGCCCTGTAGATAGTCTCTAAAAAGTGGAGTAGATGCTGGGTGTTGTATGGCCCTATAAGGGGGATATGGGTTAGGACACCATGCTCTGAAATAGCAGCACACATGGTGATATTTCCTCCCCGTTGGCCTGGCAAATCCACAGTAGCTCTGTGACCGATGATATTCCCACCCCGCCTTCTGCATCTGGTCAGGTTGAAGCCAGCCTCATCCACGTATACAAAGTTGTGAGAGGGTTCACTTGGTTCCAACTCCATTATACGCTATATCCCAGAACACACAGTTTAATTTGTTTTGGTAAGGAAGAGTGACATAAAATGTACATATATTGCATGTTCCTTCCACAGCAATGGAAATGTGTGCAGTTTATGCTTACTGTACTATGTATCACTATAAAATGTTGCTGTAAAGTAGTTACATAGATATATGTTTTACCTGTACATACTGGTACCGTAGCTCCTTAACTCTGTCCTCATTCCTTTGGAATGGTACACGGTACAGCTGTTTCATACTCATCTGGTTTCTATGCAGCACCCTGTCGATGGTTGAGATGCTAACCGTATGGATGTTTTCAAAGACATGGTTGTCTTCTATAATGGTCTTTTGTATTTCCCTGAGTCTCATGGCATTGTTTGCTCGGACCATGGTGCAAATAGCCTCCTCCTGTTGAGGTGTGAAAAGGCGTCCTCTGCCACCGGTTTGAGGTGATCTTGCAGTCCTATGTGGGGGAAAATGCAGTGATGCATCGCACACTTTCACATAGACAAAAACTATGCGAACACACATTTTACTGTAAAACATACAGGTGGGTGCATGTAAGGTGCAGTATGTATCTGTATAGAGTATATTTCTGTATGCTGTGAAATACAAGTGGACTACTGTAATATGAAGCATTGTAGGAAGTATACAGTATACTGCTTATATACAGTAACTGTGCACTGTACATTGGTGGACATACCTGTTCTCTCTTCGAAACGTTTGAACTATTGAGGACACGGTTGATCTCCCAATATTCGGCTGCACCCTTCGACCCGCCTCAACCACTGTAAGGCCATGATTGACAACATGGTCTACAATAGTGGCCCTTATGTCATCAGATATGGCCTATGTCCTCTTCTGCCTCTTCCTCTGTTTTGCCTTCCACCACGCATCCTTGCTCCTCTTCCTCCTCTTGGCTGTTGACCCTGTTCGTTTCCTGGTCCCTCCATTATTGGAAAATTGCAACTCTGTGTTGTGGTCTGTCTATATATGCTTGCCAATTGATTCTTCATGAGATGCACCTTTGAGCAGTTTAGACAACTGGTTGATTGTTGGTTGAACTAACACTTTACATTCCTTCATGAGTGAGGGTCAATTTCACCTGCACCATTCATCAATTCACGTTTTTGTACAAAAGGTCTAATAGAAATGTGTAAAACTATGCTTGACAGTTTATGACAAATAGTTCAACAATTTTGCATGTAATGACTTAGGCAAGGAACTAATGCCTAGATGTTTTGAGGGGTAAGACTATTCAACAGAGAACCATCTACTATATTTTGATCAATGTGACATGAGCAATTGAAAATGTGGAAAAAAGCTGACACTTGTACATTATCAATTGCAATATGTACAAAAGCAATTGCAATTTGTTCAAAGGAATAAGAAATTGCTTAATGATGTGCACAAGTGACTAGATGATTTGGAATTTGTACAAGTAGTATCAAGAATGGCACTTTTGATCTAAGAAATACACCAAAGCGACTGAGAAAAACTGCAAACAACCTGACCAAGTCCTAAAGCAATGGGACTCCCGTAATCTTTCTCAGATTATTACCAATCCCACAAGGTATGACTCCAAATACCCAGAAAAGGCTACTCTCCTTGATGTTATCCTCACAAATAATCCTGATAGGTATCAGTCTGGTGTTTTCTGTAATGACCTTAGTGATCACTGTTTTACAGCCTGTGTTTGTAATGGCTGCTCAGTGAATCGACCTGTCCTGATTTGTCATATACTTTAATGAGCAAGCCTTCCTTCATGACCTGTCCTCTGTAAATTGGTATAGAATCAGCTTGATCCCCCTCTGTTGAAGTCGCTTGGACCTTCTTTTTGATATTTTCAGTGGTATTGTTAACGAACACGCGCCCATAAAGATAATGAGAATTAAAAACTGGTTCAGCCCCTGGTTCAACCGTGATCTGGCAGTTACTCCACCTCAAGAAATGCATTTGGCGTAAGGCTTGGCACACGCATACTCCTGCTGACTGGCTCTCGTTCAGGCAAATGAGAAATAAATGCACTCAGGCTATCCGGAAGGCCAAAGTTAGTTACTTTAAGGAGCAGTTCTCTCTCTGTGGGTCTAACCCCAAGAAGTTCTGGAAAACGGTTAAAGACCTGGAGAATAAACCCTCCTCCTCACAGCTGCCCATGTCCCTTAAAGTTGATGATGTGGTTGTTACTGACAAGAAGCACATGGCTGAGCTCTTTAGTCACAACTTCATTTAGTCAGGATTCCTATTTGACTCAGCCATGTCTCCTTGCTCGTCCAACACTTCCTCATCTCCCACCCCTTCTAAAGAGACTAGCCCCGATGCTTCTCCCTTTTTTTCCCCCACTACAAAGTTTCCAAGGTGCTAAAGGAGCTCCATAAACTTGACCCCAAAAAAACATCTGGGTCAGATGGTTTAGACTCTTTATTCTTTAAGGTTGCTGCCCCTATCTCTGACCTATTTAAACTGTCTCTCCCATTGCTTGGAAGGCAGCCACAGTTCGTCCTTTATTTAAAGGGGAGATGAAGCTGATCCTAACAGTGATAGGCCTATTTCTATTTTGCCCTGTTTATCAAAAGTGTTGGAAATACTTGTCAATAATCAACTGACTGGCTTTCTTGATGTCTATAGTATTCTCTCTGGTATGCAATCTGGTTTCTGCTCAGGTTATAGATGTGTCCTTAATGATATAAAAGGTCCTTAATGATGTCACCATTGCCCTTGATTTTAAGCAATGTTGTGCTGCTATTGTTATTGACTTGGCCAAAGCCTTTGATAAGGTAGACCATTCCATTCTTGTGGGCCGGCTAAGGAGTATTGGTGTCTCTGATGGGCCTTTGGCCTGGTTTGCTAACTACCTTTCTCAAAGAGTCTCAATTTACATCAATAACATAGCTCAGGCAGTTGGAAGCTCTCTCATCCATTTATATGCAGATGATACAGTCTTATACTCAGCTGGCCCCTCCCCGGATTTTGTGTTAAACACTCTACAACAAAGCTTTCTTAGTGTCCAACAAGCTTTCCCTGCCCTTAACCTTGTTCTGAACACCTCCAAATCAAAGGTAATGTGGTTAGGTAAGAATAATGCCCCTCTCCCCACAGGTGTCATTACTACCTCTGAGGATTTAGAGCTTGAGGTAGTCACCTCATACAAGTATTTGGGAGTATTGCTAGACGGTACACTGTCCTTCTCTCAGCTGCAGGCTAAATCTAGACTTGGTTTCCTCTATCGTAATAGCTCCTCTTTCACCCCAGCTGCCAAACTAACCCTGACAGACAGACAGACAGACAGACAGACAGACAGACAGACAGACAGACAGACAGACAGACAGACAGACAGACAGACAGACAGACATTTACATTTAAGTCATTTAGCAGACGCTCTTATCCAGAGCGACTTACAAATTGGTGCATTCACCTTATGATATCCAGTGGAAAAACCACTTTACAGTAGTGCATCTAAATCTTTTGGGGGGGGGGTTAGAAGGATTACTTTATCCTATCCCAGGTATTCCTTAAAGAGGTGGGGTTTCAGGTGTCTCCGGAAGGTGGTGATTGACTCCGCTGTCCTGGCGTCGTGAGGGAGCTTGTTCCACCATTGGGGTGCCAGAGCAGCGAACAGTTTTGACTGGGCTGAGCGGGAACTGTGCTTCCTCTGAGGTAGGGAGGCGAGCAGGCCAGAGGTGGATGAACGCAGTGCCCTTGTTTGGGTGTAGGGCTTGATCAGAGCCTGAAGGTCCGGAGGTGCCGTTCCCCTCACAGCTCCGTAGGCAAGCACCATGGTCTTGTAGCGGATGCGAGCTTCAACTGGAAACCAGTGGAGAGAGTGGAGGAGCGGGGTGACATGAGAGAACTTGGGAAGGTTGAACACCAGACGGGCTGCGGCGTTCTGGATGAGTTGTAGGGGTTTAATGGCACAGGCAGGGAGCCCAGCCAACAGTGAGTTGCAGTAATCCAGACGGGAGATGACAAGTGCCTGGACTAGGACCTGCGCCGCTTCCTGTGTGAGGCAGGGTCGTACTCTGCGAATGTTGTAGAGCATGAACCTACAGGATCGGGTCACCGCCTTGATGTTAGTGGAGAACGACAGGGTGTTGTCCAGGGTCCCGCCAAGGTTCTTAGCACTCTGGGAGGAGGACACAAGAGAGTTGTCAACCGTGATGGTGAGATCATGGAACGGGCAGTCCTTCCCCGGGAGGAAGAGCAGCTCCGTCTTGCCGAGGTTCAGCTTGAGGTGGTGAGCCGTCATCCACACTGATATGTCTGCCAGACATGCAGAGATGCGATTCGCCACCTGGTTATCAGAAGGGGGAAAGGAGAAGATTAATTGTGTGTCGTCTGCGTAGCAATGATAGGAGAGACCATGTGAGGATATGACCGAGCCAAGTGACTTGGTGTATAGTGAGAATAGGAGAGGGCCTAGAACAGAGCCCTGGGGGACACCAGTGGTGAGAGCACGTGGTGCGGAGACAGATTCTTGCCACGCCACCTGGTAGGAGCGACCTGTCAGGTAGGACGCAATCCAAGCGTGGGCCGCGCCGGAGATGCCCAGCTCGGAGAGGGTGGAGAGGAGGATCTGATGGTTCACAGTATCAAAGGCAGCAGATAGGTCTAGAAGGATGAGAGCAGAGGAGAGAGAGTTAGCTTTAGCAGTGCGGAGAGCCTCCGTGACACAGAGAAGACCAGTCTCAGTTGAATGCCCAGTCTTGAAACCTGACTGATTAGGATCAAGAAGGTCATTCTGAGAGAGATAGCAGGAGAGCTGGCCAAGGACGGCACGTTCAAGAGTTTTGGAGAGAAAAGAAAGAAGGGATACTGGTCTGTAGTTGTTGATATCGGAGGGATCGAGTGTAGGTTTTTTCAGAAGGGGTGCAACTCTCGCTCTCTTGAAGACGGAAGGGACGTAGCCAGCGGTCAAGGATGAGTTGATGAGCGAGGTGAGGTAGGGGAGAAGGTCTCCGGAAATGGTCTGGAGAAGAGCGGAGGGGATAGGGTCAAGTGGGCAGGTTGTTGGGCGGCCGGCCGTCACGAGACGCGAGATTTCATCTGGAGAGAGAGGGGAGAAAGAGGTCAAAGCACAGGGTAGGGCAGTGTGAGCAGGACCAGCGGTGTCGTTTGGCTTAGCAAACGAGGATCGGATGTCATCAGCCTTCTTTTCAAAATGGTTGACGAAGTCATTCGCAGAGAGAGAGGAGGGGGGGAGGGGGAGGAGGATTCAGGAGGGAGGAGAAGGTAGCAAAGAGCTTCCTAGGGTTAGAGGCAGATGCTTGGAAGTTAGAGTGGTAGAAAGTGGCTTTAGCAGCAGAGACAGAAGAGGAAAATGTAGAGAGGAGGGTGTGAGTTTTCCTCCATTTCCGCTCGGCTGCCCGGAGCCCTGTTCTGTGAGCTCGCAGTGAGTCGTCGAGCCACGGCGCAGGAGTGGAGGACCGAGCCGGCCTGGAGGATAGGGGACAGAGAAAATCAAAGGATGCAGAAAGGGAGGAGAGGAGGGTTGAGGAGGCAGAATCAGGAGATAGGTTGGAGAAGGTTTGAGCAGAGGGAAGAGATGATAGGATGGAAGAGGAGAGAGTAGCGGGAGAGAGAGAGCGAAGGTTGGGACGGCGCAATACCATCCGACAGACAGACAGACAGACAGACAGACAGACAGACAGACAGACAGACAGACAGACAGACAGACAGACAGACAGACAGACAGACAGACAGACAGACAGACAGACAGACAGACAGACAGACAGACAGAGTGAGAGTGTGAGAGTGTGTGAGAGAGAGGGTGTTTGAGAAGCCCTTTGCTTTCATCAACAGTGACAACAAACGACTGAAAGTGTCTTAGGTGGACTGAGCATAAGAGAGAAGAGGGGCTGAGAGAGAGAGAGAGAAGGAGAGAGGGAGAGAGAGAGGGAGAGAGAGAGGGAGAGAGAGCGTGAGATGGATAGAGAGAGAGAGAGACGGAGACGGAGATCGAGAGGGAGACGAAGAGGGAGACGGAGAGGGTGTGTGAGAGTCTATGGGTGCATGAGATGAGGGTGTGAGCATGTGGGCCTGGGCAGGTGTGATGTTATTGATGTTTGTGTGCGTTTGTATGTGTATGTTTTGTACTGTTTGAAGACTATGGCAACAATGGTCTCATCTTTTCATGCCAATCATTTTGAATTTCAATTTGAGAGAGAGAGAGACAGCTAGAGACAGAATCAGAGAGTCAGAGATAAAGAGAGGGTGAGAAAGAGACAGCTAGAGACATGGTCAGAGAGAGAGAGAAAAAGAGAGGGTGAGAGAGAGAGCTAGAGACAGGGTCAGAGAGACAGAGAAAGAGAGGGTGAGAGAGACAGCTAGAGACAGGGTCAGAGAGACAGAGAGAAAGAGAGGGTGAGAGAGACAGCTAGAGACAGGGTCAGAGAGACAGAGAGAAAGAGAGGGTGGGAGAGAGATGCACACATCCTCTCCTACCATCAACATCCCTCCTTCAGACAACAAGTGCCAGTAGAGTGTCCTTGTTGCAGTTTAAACGTTCCATTAGATGGTGAATTCAACTTGACTGTGCCAGCTTTCAGCCAGAGAGAAGAGTAGGGCAAAATAAAAGAGTGAGTTCTGAGAAAAGATCGACAGCAATTAACTGGCTGTGAGTCACCGCAGGCAGAGATGTAAACAAACCAAGTCCACATCGCCAACCTGACAACACACACATTCTGTTTACTGAAAAACACACACATTCTGTTTACTGATACATACAGACATACATTCTGTTTACTGACACATACATACATTCTGTTTACTAATATGTACATACATTCTGTTTACTGACACATACATACATTCTGTTTACTGACACATGAAATAAGTATTTGACCCCTCTGCAAAACATGACTTAGTACTTGGTGGCAAAACCCTTGTTGGCAATCACAGAGGTCAGACGTTTCTTGTAGGTGGCCACCAGGTTTGCACACATCTCAGGAGGGATTTTGTCCCACTCCTCTTTGCAGATCTTCTCCAAGTCATTAAGGTTTCGAGGCTGATGTTTGGCAACTCAAACCTTCAGCTCCCTCCACAGATTTTCTATAGGATTAAGGTCTGGAGACTGGCTAGGTCACTCCAGGACCTTAATGTCCTTCTTCTTGAGCCACTCCTTTGTTGCCTTGGCCGTGTGTTTTGGGTCATTGTCATGCTGGAATACCCATCCACGACCCATTTTCAATGCCCTGGCTGAGGGAAGGAGGTTCTCACCCAAGATTTGACGGTACATGGCCCCGTCCATCGTCCCTTTGATGCGGTGAAGTTGTCCTGTCCCCTTAGCAGAAAAACACCCCCTTAGCATAATGTTTCCACCTCCATGTTTGACGGCGGGGATGGTGTTCTTGGGGTCATAAGCAGCATTCCTCCTCCTCCAAACACGGCGAGTTGAGTTGATGCCAAAGAGCTCCATTTTGGTCTCATCTGACCACAAACCTTTCACCCAGTTGTCCTCTGAATCATTCAGATGTTCATTGGCAAACTTCAGACGGGCATGTATATGTGCTTTCTTGAGCAGGGGGACCTTGCGGGCGCTGCAGGATTTCAGTCCTTCACGGCGTAGTGTGTTACCAATTGTTTTCTTGGTGACTATGGTCCCAGCTGCCTTGAGATCATTGACAAGATCCTCCCGTGTAGTTCTGGGCTGATTCCTCACCATTCTCATGATCATTGCAACTCCATGAGGTGAGATCTTGCATGGAGCCCCAGGCCGAGGGAGATTGACAGTTCTTTTGTGTTTCTTCCATTTGCAAATAATCGCACCAACTGTTGTCACCTTCTCACCAAGCTGCTTGGCGATGGTCTTGTAGCCCATTCCAGCCTTGTGTAGGTCTACAATCTTGTCCCTGACATCCTTGGAGAGCTCTTTGGTCTTGGCCATGGTGGAGAGTTTGGAATCTGATTGATTGATTGCTTCTGTGGACAGGTGTCTTTTATACGGGTAACAAACTGAGATTAGGAGCACTCCTTTTAAGAGTGCTCCTAATCTCAGCTCGTTACCTGTATAAAAGACACCTGGGAGCCAGAAATCTTTTTGATTGAGAGGGGGTCAAATACTTATTTCCCTCATTAAAATGCAAATCAATTTATAACATTTTTGACATGCGTTTTTCTGGATTTTTTTGTTGTTATTCTGTCTCTCACTGTTCAAATAAACCTACCATTAAAATTATAGACTGATCATTTCTTTGTCAGTGGGCACACGTACAAAATCAGCAGGGGATAAAATACTTTTTTCCCTCACTGTATATACATACATACATTCTGTTTACTGGTACATACATACATTCTGTTTACTGGTACATACATACATTCTGTTTACTGATACATACATACATTCTGTTTACTGATACATACATACATTCTGTTTACTGATACATACATACATTCTGTTTACTGATACATACATACATTCTGTTTACTGATACATACATACATTCTGTTTACTGATACATACATACATTCTGTTTACTGATACATACTGTACATACGTTACAGTGCACAGACTAGTCACAGTAAGCAACACTGCAGGGTTGTGGTCCATTAGAATTTTACTGTGATTCAATAAAAACTATTGTTCACAAAAGAAAGTGAATTTAAATGCAAATTCATGAATGAAAAAATCCTCAACTCACAGCATGACCAGGTTGAGGAAAATGCTGGTAAGGAAAATCGTCATCTCACAGCTGATAAGGAAAATGTCTTGGGTCGTTGTGGAACGTTCAGATAGAAATACATCTATGACATGTGGAGGAACGGAATAATGTCAGTTCTATTCATGGCGTTTCTATCGGCAACATGACATAAATTGCCGAGACGGAAGAGGATGTGAGACATCTCACTAGATCCTTTTTTCTGGTTCATATACAATTAATGAACTAAGCAGACCAGACCCAGCTGCTATCGCATTAGTGTTTATGGGAAAGCCATCCTGTCAAGCTGACCGGAACTGTGACCATTTCTTTCAATGGTAGACGGCCTGAGTAAGACATCTTCATTTATCCACCATCTTTGATACATTGCACCCTCCTGAACGTGACCCTGTTAACACCTGTTTTTCCTGCCTGGTCAGGTCATGTGATCAGAACAGGACAACATCCTGGCCTGCGATATATCACCCAATTAAAATCATTCCAATCCAATATCCACCTCACTTCTTATCTGACAGCATTGATCATCTTAGAGCAAAGCCTCCATGTGTTTCTTCAGTGGCTCCTCTATAAACCCAGTGGGCAAGAGATCATAATACTTCCTGGATATCTATCCTAGTGGCCAGTGAAACACCCCACAGACTTCCATTCACATCCTGGCCACAGCAGCCAACAATGTGAAGGACTTTTTAACCAGTGACTCACAGAGAGACAGACCTTAGAATCTTCCCTTCTATTTCTGGACGCAGCAGGCTAGGGCAATTAGACTGATGGGGAGGAGGAAGGAAGGAAGGAAGGAAGGAAGGAAGGAAGGAAGGAAGGAAGGAAGGAAGGAAGGAAGGAGAGCTGCTGCCGTTCCACCTTTCCAAAATGGAAGACAAGAAAGAGAGAAAGGGAGGAGTGGGGAGGGGGGAGGTAGGGAGGTAGAGAGAGAGGGAAGGGGAGAGGAGAGAGAGAGAGGGAGGATGAGAGGGAAAGAGAGATGTAGAGAGAGAGAGAGAGAGAGAGAGAGAGTGCCATCTGAGAGAGAAAGGGGGGCGGTGAAAGAGAGAGAGAGGGAGAGGGGGTCAGAAATTCCAATACACTTTCCCAATTGTGTGTTAAATTGGACAAAGTGAATTGCAATTCTCATGCTGCCAGATAGGTAGGCGGCCTTCTTTAAACCTGACCTTTTAGAACACAAAACCCCTGAAATGAGTCATGAAATTCAATTAAAATCTGAGCTTACACTTCCAAACACAACAACCACTTCAAATGTGATTTTAGATGGACTGACTGACTAGCTGGCTGGTGAATGAATGTGGCGGTTAAAACAGCACCTGTCCTGAAAATGAGTTATTTGTTAATAAGCACCTGCAGTGGCATCAATCTCATTTGCATAATTATTATGAGGACAAGCCATGGTTGTCAGGGGCGACAGACTATCAGTGGTAGAGAGTTATAGAGACGGGATTCAATCAAAGCAGCAGTGTGGAAATATTATATAGCATTGCTGTGGTGCCACGGGTAAGGGCATTTTTATAATGCAGTGAATAAGAGTAGACAATGTTTTGTGAAATGAAACCAAACTTAGCGTGTGTTTGAATTCGTACAAATAGCAGTGGGTAAGTCATTCTCTTCACGGTAATGTCTGTCATGGCATTAAAAATACACCATTGGCTTTCCAACTGCTTTGTAGTTGTACTGAACTTTGATTGCCACAAAGTGAATTGCAGAAATAACAACTAAGCCTTAGTCCAATCATAGAAAACCTTACAGAAGCAATCACAATTCTCCATGTCCACTAACTGATAGCCTTGAAATCCAAACTAATCAAACAACTGTGTAAAATAACAAGATGAAGTTTGGATTTTGAGGCTATCCAACTCCAGCATGATGTCAACTAGGGTGACCTCAACTAGTCTAATCAGTAGTTATCTATTGACCTGTCTTGGGATGACCAGAAAGTTCTAAGGCTCTAGAGAACCAGGACCACTGTCCTTTATAGCACATTAGCTTCATCCATCACCTCCTGACAGAGATTCAGATGGGAGTTTTTGGTGTGTGTGTGTGTGTGTGTGTGTGTGTGTGTGTGTGTGTGTGTGTGTGTGTGTGTGTGTGTGTGTGTGTGTGTGTGTGTGTGTGTGTGTGTGTGTGTGTGTGTGTGTGTGTGTGTGTGTGTGTGAGCGTCTGACAGTTTCCCAGGAGGAGTCCATCAAGGTGCACATTCACTGTCTCCTCCAGCCCTGGGTTTTATTTTGGGGTTAAACAGCCTCGGGGAAGAGGCCAGGTTGATGTCACAATTCGTTCTAGATAAAAGCATTGAAGAGCTGCTAACCTGCACTGGAGAATGGTTGACAACAAGAGAGGGAAAAAATGAGGACATTGCACTGAGCCTTGTGGTGCTGTAAGAAAAGGTTTCTTACCCACAATAACTTTTTCAGATTTTCAGACATTGATGAGAGTAGCTTCTGCAGATTTGTTTTGGATTCAAAGTTTGGGGGCATTCGTCATCACATTTTGGTAGATACAAAATGACAAACTGACACATTTCTTTAAAGAGCTCTCACATATCCCAGAATGCCTCAAGTCAGAGTGAAAAGTGAGTAAGGGGGAGAGTAGAAAGGGGTGAACAGATGTTAGGGGTTAAATCCAGATGCATGTTACAAATAGCTGTGTGGTTTCAACCGGTCACTTCAGTAATAGCCTATGAGACATGTCAAGAGGCTACTCAGAAACCATAGACCATCACTAAACTAGGATCGGACCAAAACACTTATGTAGCCGATGTGAATTGGCTAGCTAGGGACAGATCCAATACTGTTACACTTGATTAAATGTGTGTGGTCGAGAAGTGCTATTTTCCGAGCTGTGGTTTTGCAGTGTTTACATCATGACATTGTACCACTTCTGTGAGGTACAATGTCTGAAAATCAATCTTCTTCAATTATTCCTGGCTGTCAAGAGAAATGGCCGGGTCGATTCCACAGGCTTTGTCCCTCCTGTTTCATTTGTTATCTGCGTTTGTGTGTGCACACAGTAGCTGTGTCTATGTGGTATGGATGGGTGCGTGCATTGTGTTTATCTATGCATGTGCATGCTCTCGTGTCGTGTGTGTGTGTGCACTGAGCCAGAATAAAATGTGTGCTGTCCGGGTGATGGGATGTAATGGGATATCAGAGTGTAACAGCCAGTGTGTGTGAGGTTTGTGCACACGGTGTGTGTCTGGGTTTGTGTGTGTGTTACAGTGAGGGAAAAAAGTATTTGATCCCCTGCTGATTTTGTATGTTTGCCCACTGACAAAGAAATGATCAGTCTATAATTTTAACGGTAGGTTTATTTGAACAGTGAGAGACAGAATAACAGCAAAAAAATCCAGAAAAACACAAGTAAAAATTTTATAAAATGATTTGCATTTTAATGAGGGAAATAAGTATTTGACCCCTTGCAAAACATGACTTAGTACTTGGTGGCAAAACCCTTGTTGGCAATCACAGAGGTCAGACGTTTCTTGTAGTTAGCCACCAGGTTTGCACACATCTCGGGAGGGATTTTGTCCCACTCCTCTTTGCAGATCTTCTCCAAGTCATTAAGGTTTCGAGGCTGACGTTTGGCAACTCGAACCTTCAGCTCCCTCCACAGATTTTCTATGGGATTATGGTCTGGAGGCTGGCTAGTCCACTCCAGGACCTTAATGTGCTTCTTCTTGAGCCACTCCTTTGTTGCCTTCGCCGTGTGTTTTGGGTCACTGTCATGCTGGAATACCCATCCACGACCCATTTTCAATGCCCTGGCTGAGGGAAGGAGGTTCTCACCCAAGATTTGACGGTACATGGCCCCGTCCATTGTCCCTTTGATGCGGTGAAGTTGTCCTGTCCCCTTAGCAGAAAAACACCCCAAAGCATAATGTTTCCACCTCCATGTTTGACGGTGGGGATGGTGTTCTTGGGGTCATATGCAGCATTCCTCCTCCTCAAAACACGGCAAGTTGAGTTGATGCCAAAGAGCTCCATTTTGGTCTCATCTGACCACAACACTTTCACCCAGTTGTCCTCTGAATCATTCAGATGTTCATTGGCAAACTTCAGACGGGCTTGTATATGTGCTTTCTTGAGCAGGAGGACCTTGTGGGCGCTGCAGGATTTCAGTCCTTCACGGCGTAGTGTGTTACCAATTGTTTTCTTGGTGACTATGGTCCCAGCTGCCTTGAGATTATTGACAAGATCCTCCTGTGTAGTTCTGGGCTGATTCCTCACCATTCTCATGATCATTGCAACTCCACGAGGTGAGATCTTGCATGGAGCCCCGGGCCGAGGGAGATTGACAGTTCTTTTGTGTTTCTTCCATTTGCGAATAATCGCACCAACTGTTGTAACCTTCTCACCAAGCTGCTTGGCGATGGTCTTGTAGCCCATTCCAGCCTTATGTAGGTCTACAATCTTGTCCCTGACATCCTTGGAGAGCTCTTTGGTCTTGGCCATGGTGGAGAGTTTGGAATCTGATTGATTGATTGCTTCTGTGGACAGGTGTATTTTATACAGTCATTAAACAACAGGTGTAGAATAACAGTGAAATGCTAACATATGGGCCCTTCCCAACAATGCAGAGAGATAAATAAATGATAAATAATAGACAAACAAATACAGAATGAGTAACGATAACTCTGTACTGGGGTACCAGTACAGAGCCAATGATAACCTTGGCTATATACACAGGGTACCAATACAGAGTCAATGATAACTTGGCTATATACACGGGGTACCAGTACTGAGTCAGTTCTCTGCTGCGAATGACTGGAACGAACTGCAAAAATCACTGAAGCTGGAGACTCATATCTCCCTCACTAGCTTTTTAAGCACCAGCTGTCAGAGCAGCTCACAGATCAATGCACCTGTACATAGACCATCTGTAAATATCCCATCCAACTACCTCATCCCCATACTGTTGTTTACTTTATTTATTTTGCTCCTTTGCACCCCAGTATCTCTACTTGCTTACTCATCTTCTGCACATCTATCACTCCAGTGTTTTAATTGCTATATTGTCATTATTTTGCCACTATGGCCTATTCATTGCCTTACCTCCCTTATCCTACCTCATTTGCACACACTGTATATAGACTTTTTCTATTGTATTATTGACTGTATGTTTGTTTATCCCATGTGTAACTCTGTGTTGTTGTATGTGTCGCACTGCTTTGCTTTATCTTGGCCAGGTCGCAGTTGTAAATGAGAGCTTGTTCTCAACTAGCCTACCTGGTTAAATAAAGGTGAAAATAAAAATAAAATAAAAATGATAACTCGGCTATATTACATTTACATTTAAGTCATTTAGCAGACGCTCTTATCCAGAGCGACTTATACACTGTGTACTAGTACTGAGTGGATGTGCAGGGTTCGTGGTAATTGAGGTAGATACGTTCACATAGGTAGGGTTAAAGTGACTAGGCAACAAGGTAGATAAGAAACAGAAACAGCAGCATATGTGATGAGTCAAAAGAGTTAGTGCAAAGGGGGTCAATAGCCTGGGTAGATATTGGTTAACTACAGTATTAAACTATCTATTCAGTAGTTTTATAACTTGGGGCCAGAAACACAACAATTGCACTTCACATCACTGCTAGGGGAAGGTTATGGGGGGGGGGGGGGTGGCGGCAGGTAATGGCAGGTAGCCTAGTTGTTAGAGGGTTTGGGCCAGAAACCGAAAGGTTGCTGGATCGAGTCCCTGAGCTGACAAGGTAAAAATCTGTCGTTCTTCCCCTGAACAAGGCAGTTAACCCACTGTTTCCCATTGTAAATAAGAATTTGTTCTTAACTGATTTGCCTAATTAAATAAAGGTGGAAAATATATATAGCTAATATAACAGCAAGTATGTTATTCTAACCCGTGTCGGCTCAAAACAAAGTGTTCTGACATACAAGTCTTTTGAGTCAAAGCTGCATGCCTACTGCTAAACTCAGTGAAAGACTGAAGAGTCTTTATCCCAAGCTAAACAGACAGAAGGGAGACAAAACACCATAACCAAACAGCTCCTAAGAAGCCGCAGTCAGCAGTCAGCTCATCTCTAATACAGCCCCAATCCTGTCACCTGGGCTGTTGTTGCCATCGTCATAGCAACATGTTCCCAAGGCTCTCTGGTGCTGTTGTCAGAGGATGGAATTTTAAAATAAAGAAGAAAGTTGTGTGTGTGTGTGTGTGTGTGTGTGTGTGTGTGTGTGTGTGTGTGTGTGTGTGTGTGTGTGTGTGTGTGTGTGTTCGTGTAGCACTCGAGAGAAGCTTTTGATGAATACTGAAAGACGCAGTCACATTATTTTCTCATAAATCCCCTGGCAATGCCAGCTAACGTTGTGCTAACCTTGTGGTATGGTTAGTTTTGGGTTGTGGTGAGGTTCTGGCAGGGATGCTCAGGGTATTTGAGCTGTTAACTCACTCTAGCCTGTGCAGCAACCTCAGACTGCAGAATAAACAAAGACTCAACACTGGCTCAGTTCTGTCCCAACCCAACCTGGCAGTGGGGCTCTGTCACAACAGTGTATATATATATATATATATATATATAAATATGTATATACACACACACACCACACACGCACACACACACACACACACATAAAGGCTCAGACAGACACAAACACACGCACAAACAAACCTAAAATCACCCCAGAGGAAGCTGTGTTTGTGAGTGTGTGTATGTGTGTGTGTGTCCGTTCGTCCATCCATCATCGATGGACACTTGTGTAGCCTATAATTAAATGCCAATTAAATCTTATTTTTCATGGCTATACCGATAGCTCTCCTAATTGCTGTCTGGTGCAGGTGACATGCAGATGTTTACAGGCCAAGTGCCTCCAAGAATATCTAAGTATCACAACGAATATGAGAATCTTCACTATGAAATATTCTCTAAACGTGTGCATATTAATATCTGTACAATGTGTCTAATCATTACAAGCATGAATGATTCCTATTCCACTGTCTAGCCAAACAGACTATGTAGGTTATTTCGTACAATACAACGCAGTGCAAAGTGCATGTTGAATCAGTTCAGCATGTCTGTCTAATCTGACATGATTGTTGATATGTAGGTTACTGTATATAGGGTGAACTGTCCAGAGAGACTAAAATATAGACTCAGCCCTTAAACTTTCTTCCATCTAAATCATTAACTATTTACAGTGGCAAGAAAAATGTTTGTTGATCCTTTGGAATTACCTGGATTTCTGCTTTAACTAATAACACACAAACAATTAGACGTTTTCATGTCTTTATTGAACACATGGTGTAAACAACAAAAGTATGTGAACCCTTGGATTTAATAACTGGTTGACCCTCCTTTGGCAGCAGTAACCTCAACCAAACGTTTTCTGTAGTTACGGATCAGACCTGCACAACGGTCAGGAGGAATTTTGGACCATTCCTCTTTACAGAACTGTTTCAGTTCAGCAATATTCTTGGGATGTCTGGTGTAAACTGCTCTCTTGAGGTCATTACACAGCATCTCAATCGGGTTGAGGTCAGGACTGACTGGGCCACTCCAGAAGGCGTATTTTCTTCTGTTGAATCCATTCTGTTGTTGATTTACTTCTGTGTTTTGGGTCGTTGTCCTGTTGCATCACCAAACTTCTGTTGAGCTTCAATTGGCGAACAGATAGCCTAACATTCTCCTGCAAAATGTCTTGATAAACTTGGGAATTCATTTTTCTGTCGGTGACAGCAAGCTGTCCAGGCCCTGAGGCAGCACCAAACCATGATGCTCCCTCCACCATATTTTACAGTTGGGATGAGGTTTTGATGTTGGTGTGCTGTGCCTTTTTTTCTCACCACACATAGTGTTGTGTGTTTCTTCCTTCCTTTAGTTTCATCTGTCCACAGAATATTTTGCCAGTAGTGCTGTGGAACATCCAGGTGCTGTTTCGCAAACTTCAGACGTGCAGCAATGTTTTTTTTGGACAGCAGTGGCTTCTTCCGTGGTGTCCTCCCATGAACACCATTCTTGTTTAGTGTTTTCTGTATCGTAGACTCAAAGATGTTAGCATGTTCCAGAGATTTCTGTTAGTCTTTGGCTGACACTCTAGGATACTTCTTAATTAACCTCATTGAGCATTCTGCGCTGTGTGCTTGCAGTCATCTTTGCAGGATGGCTACTCCTAGGCAGAGTAGCAACAGCTGAATTTTCTCCATTTATAGAAAATGTGTCTTACCGTGGATTGATGAACATCAAGGCTTTTAGAGATATTTTTGTAACCCTTTCCAGCTTTATGCAAGTCAACAATTCTTAATCGTAGGTCTTCTGAGATCTCTTTTGTTCGAGGCATGATTCACATCAGGCAATGCTTCTTGTGAATAGCAAACTTACATTTTGTGAGTGTTTTTTATGGGGCAAGGCAGCTCTAACCAAAATCTACAATCTCGTCTCATTGATTGAACTCCAGGTTAGCTGACTCCTGACTCCAATTAGCTTTTGGAGAAGTCATTAGCCTAGGGGGTTCACATTCTTTTTACAACCTACATTGTAAATGACGTATTCAATATAGACAAGAACAATACAATAATTTGTGTGTTATTAATTTAAGCACACTGTGTTTGTCTATTGTTGTGACTTAGATGAAGATCAGATCAAATTTGATGACCAATTTATGCAGAAATCCAGGTAATTCCAAAGGGTTCACATACTTTTTCTCTCCACTGTATGTTCCTAGATAGATGAGAGGTTGACCCTCTCAGGGGAAAGGTAACAATGAAATACCAAGAAACCACCAGAAACCTATTAATATTAATCATAAACTAGGGGCATTTACCTCAAGGTAAGCGATTCTACGTCTACTACAACAATGATTTGGAGGTTGAACTAAATTGAATTTCCACAACTACAAATGGCTAGTCGGAAATACACTTCAGGGAATTTCTGAGAAATAGTTTAATGGAAATAAGTTGCTGCTAATACAGTGTGTGTGTGTGTGTGTGTGTGTGTGTGTGTGTGTGTGTGTCCCAGCCCAGTGGTACAGCTGAGGTAATCACAGGGAGGTTAACGAGTCTGACTCTTCTAATTAGCTGTGAGTCATACAGTGTGACCGTCTGTGGGCTCTCGCGGTCACGCCTCAAGACATTTTCCTTTGTAGAAAAAGGGTAAATATTAGAATAATATGTTTATGTTCAATTAGCATATGCCCTTTTCGCTTGAGTCGCCATGCCTATTGTGGCGCTTACTTGCCTGTGTAAAGAGTTACCTTTTAACTTTCTGTGCACTGGGGGAAGCGTAAGGCTAATGGTTAGTTGACCCCTAGTATCTAGGAAACTATACACAAAATTAATCATGTGACCAAATATTTAGAGAGAGGTCATCATGGAGTCTGTGAAGGAATAAACCACATGGGGAAGGGTTAGGTAAAAAAAAAAAACAATTCCACAAAGTCAAATGAATGTATTGTTATGGGTTTCATGACGCTTGTATCTAAACCAAAGCAGATTATTTTAAGCTTGTTTTATACATCACTTGCGGTATCTATAAGCTACAACATGAGGTCCTAAACCTAGCATGAAATTGCATCCTAGCTGTGTGGGTTAATAGTGTCAAAATGTTTGCCTTGGGGTAAGTTGAGTCAAAGGCCACGGAGTAAGTTGTGCCAATGGCTACCATACCCCATACAAATGATTATTACATTATGTCAGTTTTATGCATATGCATAGTATTTTTGCGATGTGTGATGCATATGAACAAACATAAGCAGGGGTCTAGCTCCCTTTGAGGTTCTTGATAGACCAGCCAAGGAAGTGGCAGAAGGGAAGAAGTCCATTTGAGCAGCAGCAAGAGATGAAAATAATGAACTGAATGACACTGAAGAGCTGCATTGACAAAAAAGAAAACGGACATGAGAATATGACAATCTTCACTGTGAAATATTCTCTAAACGTGTGCATTTAAAATCTGTACAATGCTTACCAAAACCTGTGGGCTCTCCTTCACCGCAGCCAACATGAGTAAAACATTTAAACCTGTTAACCCTAACAAGGCTGCCGGCCCAGACGGCATCCCTAGCCGCGTCCTCAGAGCATGCGCAGACCAGCTGACTGGTGTGTTTAGAGACATATTCAATCAATCCCTATCCCAGTCTGCTGTTCCCAAATGCTTCAAGAGGGCCACCATTGTTCCTGTTCCCAAGAAAGCTAAGGTAACTGAGCTAAACGACTATCGCCCCGTGGCACTCACATCCGTCATCATGAAGTGCTTTGAGAGACTAGTCAAGGATCATATCACCTCCACCCTACCTGACACCCTAGACCCACTCCAATTTGCTTACCACCCCAATAGGTCCACAGACGACGCAATCACAATCACACTGCACACTACCCTAACCTATCTGGACAAGAGGAATACCTATGTAAGAACGCTGTTCATCGATTACAGCTCAGCATTTAACACCATAGTAACCTCCAAACTCGTCATGAAGCTCGAGACCCTGGGTCTTGACCCCGCCCTGTGCAACTGGGTCCTGGACTTCCTGACGGACCACAACCAGGTGGTGAGGGTAGGAAACAACATCTCCACCCCGCTGATCCTCAACACTGGGGCTCCACAAGGGTGCGTTCTCAGCCCTCTCCTGTACTCCCTGTTCACCCATGACTGTGTGGCCATGCACACCTCCAACTAAATCATCAAGTTTGCAGACGACACTACAGTGGCAGGCTTGATTACCAACAACGACGAGACGGCCTACATGGAGGAGGTGAGGGCCCTCGGAGTTTGGTGTCAGGAAAATAACCTCACACTCAACGTCAACAAAACAAAGGAGAGGATCATGGACTTCAGGAAACAGCAGAGGGAGCACCCCCCTATCCACATTGATGGGACAGTAGTGGAGAAGGTGGAAAGTTTTAAGTTCCTCGGCGTACACATCATGGACAAACTGAAATGGTCCACCCACACAAACAGCATGGTGAAAAAGGCACAACAGCGCCTCTTCAACCTCAGGAGGCTGAACAAATTTGGCTTGTCACTAAAAACACTCCGCCCACTACCGTAAGGCTCTCCAGAGAGTAGTGAGGTCTGCACAACGCATTTACCGGGGGCAAACTACCTGCCCTCCAGGACACCTACATCACCCGATGTCACAGGAAGGCCAAAAAGATCATCAAGGACAACAACCACCCGAGCCACTGCCTGTTCACCCGCTATCATCCAGAAGGCGAGGTCAGTACAGGTGCATCAAAGCTGGGACCAAGAGACTGAAAAACAGCTTCTATCTCAAGGCCATCAGACTGTTAAACAGCCATCACTAACATTGAGTAGCTGCTGCCAGCATACTGACTCAAATCTCTAGCCACTTTAATAATAAAAAATTGGATGTAATAAATGTATCATTAGTCACTTTAAACAATGCCACTTTATATAATGTTTACATACCCTGCATTACTCATCTCATATGTATATACTGTACTCTATACCATCTACTGCATCTTGCCTATGCCGTTCGGCCATCGCTCATCCATATATTTATATATACATATTCTTATTCATTCCTTTACACTTGTGTGTGTATAAGGTAGTTGTTGTGAAATTGTTAGATTACTTGTTAGATACTACTGCACGGCCGGAACTAGAAGCACAAGCATTTCGCTACACTCGCATTAACATCTGCTAACCATGTGTATGTGATCAATAAAATTTGATTTGATCGGTTTTGCGCTGTACTGTCATTTGCAGATGGCT